>NC_069500.1:144195372-144275372 GCF_027579735.1 Bombina bombina
GGCTCAAACGGAACCCTCTGCAATACCTTAAGGACCAAGTTTAAGCTCCATGGGGGAGCAGACTGCCTAAAGACAGGTCAGATTCTAGACACAGCCTGAACAAAAGATTGAATGTCAGGAAGCTCAGTGAGTCTCCTGTGCAACAAGACTGATAAAGCCGAAATTTGTCCCTTTAAGGAACTGGCGGCAAGACCCTTCTCCAAACCTTCTGGAGAAAAGACAGGATCCTGGATACCTTCACCTTGTGCCAAGGATATCAATGTTTCTCACACCAGGACAAGTAAGTTCCTCCACACCTTATGGTAGATGCAACGAGTGACTGGTTTTCTTTCCTGAACTAGAGTGTGTCAATCACACTTTCAGAAAAAAACCTCTCTTGGCTAAGACTAAGAGTTCAATCTCCACGGAGTAAGCCTCAGAGAAACAAGATTTTGACATTGAAAAGGACCCTGTTCCAGCAGATCCCTGACAGGGTAACCTCAATGGTGGAGAGGATGACATTCCCACCAGATCCGCAAACCACATCCTCGGCGTCCACGAAGGAGCAATCAGGATGGCCGAAGCTCACTCTTGCTTGATGCGTGCCACTACACGAGGTAGAATTGGTAACGGTGGAAAAATGTAAGCTAGGCTGAATTCCCAAGGCACAACTAAGGCATCTTAAGCTCTTCCTGGGGATCCCTCGACCTCGACACATATCGGGGTAGCTTGCAATTGAGTCTGGACTCCATGAGATCTATCTACGGCGTTCCCCATCTGAGACAAATCTCCGCAAACACTTCAGGGTGAAGAGACCATTCCCCCGGATGGAAGGATTGCATGCTGAGAAAGTCCGCTTCCCAGTTGTCTACACCTGGAATGTGGATCGCTGAGAGCGAGCAGCTGTGGAACTCCGCCCACTCCAAAATCCAAGACACCTCCCTCATTGCTAGAGAGCTCCTCGCTCCCCCCTGGTAGTTGATGTAAACACCAAGGAAATGTTGTCGGTCCTGGAATCTGATGAAGCTGAACGACCCCAGAGGAGACCACGCCCTCAGAGCATTGTAGATTGCTCGAAGTTCTAGAATATTTATCGGAAGGAGAGACTCCTCCCAGGTCCATTTTCCTTGTGCCAATCTGGCAACCCAAACAGCTCCCCATCCTGCCAGACTCGCATCCGTGGTCACAATCTCCCAGGAAAGGATGTTCCCAGGGACAGATGCTCCGGACGGATCCACCAAGATAGGGAGTCCCTAGTCGGAGCATCCATGGATATCTGCTGTGATAGATCTGAATGATCGCCGTTCCACTGTCTCAACATGCACAATTGAAAGAGGTCTGAGATGCAAACCGAAAGGGATGACGCCTATGCTGGAAACCATGAGCCTGATCATCTCCATACACTGAGCCACCGAAGGGCTTGAGTAAGACTGAAGGGCAAGAGAGGTGGACGCAATCTTCCTGCGAGCTGTGAGAAATATCTTCATGGACAAAGCATCTATTATCGTGCCCAGGAACTCCACCCTGTTGCTGGGAACCAGAGAACTCTTTCCTGAGTTGATCTTCCAACCCGTGAGATTGGAGCAATAAAAGAAGAGCCCTCGAATGATCCTCTGCGAGGCTGAACAACGGCGTCATGGACTAGGATGTCGTCCAAATAGGGCGCCACAGCAATGCCCCCGGATCTGGCCACTGCAAGAAGCGCCCCCAGAACCTTTGTGAAGACTCTCAGGGCTGTCGCCAGGCCAAAGGGAAGGGCCACAAACTGGAAGTGTTGGTCCAGAAATGCAAATCTTAGGAACTTGAAGTGGTTTCTGTGACTTGGAACATGAAGGTAAGCATCCTTCAAGTCTATTGTCATCATGAACTGTCCCTCTTGAACTAGGGGCAAAATAGATCTGATCGTTTCCATTTTGAACGATGCAACAGCCAGAAACTAGTTTAAACACTTTAGGTCCATAATCAGGCAGAACGTGCCCTCCTTATTTGGAACCACAAAAAGGTTTGAATAGTACCCTAGACCCCATTCTGCTTGGGGTACTGGTACGATAACAACTAGAGAGGAGAGATCCCTCATACATTCTAGAAAGGCCGCTCTCTTTTCCAGACTTGAAGACAGGTTTGACAGGAGGAATCTGCCCCTGGGCGGATGGGACCTGAATCCTATCCTGTAAGCCTGGGCGACAACCTCCAGAACCCAAGGGTCCTGAACGTCCTGCAACCAGGCTTCGGAGACAATCTGCCCACTTCTTGATCCAGGGACTGTTCGGGGGCTGCCCCTTGATGCTGATTTTTTTCTCGGCTGGCTTCTTGTTCTGCTTGGACTTGTTCCAAGACTGAGCAGGCTTCCAAGTTTCCTTGGACTGATCCACTTTCGCGGCGGGCTGCTGGGACTGGGCCTTGTCCGCACGAAAGGGACGAAAAGTAGATCCTTTAGGCTTAGCCTTCTTATCCTGCTGGTAGGAAAGCTCCTTTGCCTCCCGTAACCATGGATATGATCGAATCCAATCCTGGACCGAACAGACTCTTTCCTTGAAAATGCAGGGACAACAGCCTTGACTAAGAGGTCAGGTCCGCAGACCAAGACTTTAGCCACAAAGCCCTGCAAGCTAAAACGGAGAATCCTGAAACCTTTGCGTTCAGGCAAATAATTTGCATATTGGCGTCACAAATTAAAGAATTGGCAACCTTCAATGCCTTAATCTTATCCTGTATCTCGTCAATGGAAGTCTCCCTCTCGAACATATCAAACAGGGATTCGCACCAATATGTCGCAACTCCGGAAACCGCGGTTACAGCCGCTGCCACTTGAAAAACAAACCCCGTGTGTTGGAACATTTTCCTTAACATGTTTTCCAACTTTTTATCCATGGGCTCCTTAAACAACGAACTATCCTCGAGAGGAATAGTCGTCCGCTTCGCAAGCACCATCCACCTTAGCCACAGCTCAAGCTGAGAGTCCGGAACCGGGATCAGTTTCTTAAAGGAAGAAGGGGAAAAGAAATAACTTAATCACTCCTATTCATTCTTAATAAAATTAGCCATCTTAACAGGAACCGGGAAGGTCTGAGGCACCACCCTGTCCTCGAATACCTTATCAAGCTTAGGAATCAAAGGTTGCTCCGGAAGCTTTGGTTCCGGGACCTCCAGAGTAGCAAGCACTTGCTTCAGCAAAAAGTGCAAATTCTCCATCCTAAACCTAGTCAGGCTTCTCCGCAGCCGGAGGATGAGATGACACGGACTCCGACCCAGAAGGAGCATCCTCCGAAGAGTCGGAGTGGGCCTCGTCATCGTATAACACCTCTAATATTTCCATAGGCATAGACAACCACTGGGCCGGGCCGCCATGATACGCTCTATGCTTGCGCTTAGCAGAACGTGGTAAGGCATGGATCACTTTCGATACCGCCGTTTGCAGTTGATCCGCAAAATCTAACGGCCAACAAATCTCTCCCGTAGGA
This sequence comes from Bombina bombina, assembly GCF_027579735.1. Lineage (NCBI taxonomy): Eukaryota > Metazoa > Chordata > Amphibia > Anura > Bombinatoridae > Bombina > Bombina bombina. Next base: position 144,198,813 of record NC_069500.1, read on the forward strand.
GTAATGGTTGGACCCTGGGGCGCTGCATGTGCACTCGGAGATGAAAGCAGGGAACACACCTCACAGGACGGGGAGCCCACAGAGGTGGACGGCTCAGTAGTACTAGACATCCCCTTAGTTTTAGATGTCACAATTTTATCAAGGCATGTGAAACATAGTTGAGCAGGCTGATCTACAAGAACCTCCACACAATAAACACAGGAATGAGATTTTATTAAAGAAGGAGTACCCTCTAACGCGCCATAGCTTGCGCTTTATTATGGACTAGACTAGCTTAAAAAACAGGCACCTTTATACCTCCAATGGCCGGGGCACTCACCACCTCCTATGACCCGGACTACAGAAACCGCTTTGTCTCCTATGCCGCTGATCAACAGAGGAAGTGAAAACTCACACCCGGTTACCTGGGATGCCTCGCAGGACCGCCACTGCACTAAGGAGAAAATGCGCCAAAATCGGCCACACAAACACTCCCGGAAGTCAACCTGAAGTTCCACCATTGCCAGAGCCACATCTTGCACATAACGCAGCAATAACACAATAATCAATATTATGTATTACCCCCCCCCTGTTCAATAATCCCCTCACTAGGAATATTAGCCCTTGATTCCATAAGATAAAAGGCGCCACACTGTGACCCTGTCTTCTGTGTTATCATTATGTATAAAAAAAATGAAACAATCTTACCATAATCAATGCCGCAAAACAGGAACATGGCCATTCAAGTGTGACAGGTAGAAGCATCGCTCCTGACATGGACCTGAGTGCAGAAAGCAGGCAGTGAAACTTGTCAACTCTGATTGCTTGTGGAGCTTTTAATATGAGTTGGGATGGTTTCGCAGAAAGACTCGCCCTGCATCTCCGGACTCTCATCCAGGCTCTCACTGATAAGCTGACAGGACTACAAAAAACTCTAGTCCCATTCCGAAGAGTACTACCCTCCATAAGAGACTACTCCGAATCTTCGGCACTTCTCTGCCATCCTCCTGTGACGAAAGACAAAGAATGACTGGGGGATGAGGGGAGTGGGGGAGGTATTTAAGCCTTTGGCTGGGGTGTCTTTGCCTCCTCCTGATGGCCAGGTTCTTATTTCCCAAAAGTAATGAATGAAGCCGTGGACTCTCCTCCCCTTTAGATGGAAAGAGACCTCAAACTTAAGCCTCAAGCAGCTATTAATCTCCCATGAGAGTCAAAACACCACGTCCCCTCAAGGGACCCACTGGAGATCCAAACTCTAAGGTTAAACTGAACCGTTCCACAAATGCAGAGGAAAAAAGCAGAAAATGGGTGTTTATACAGTCAACAGAGGAACAAATGTGTGCTGATATCCACAGTTGTAGATGAAAGCATAGCCTACCAGCCCAGGTAGGTACTGTACATAACTTCCACCAACTGACTTAGTAGAAATCCTCCGTTGTCAAACAGTCACAAGTCACAATAGTCACCCAGGGTTCCTCTCTCCCTGGAGACCAGTAGAGAACGCAGGAAAACGGATCTTACGGTTACAGGCCAACAAACGTCCAACATGTGGGACAGCACTTAATGATTCTAATTGGCAAAGTAACACAAACTCCCCTTGAACAAGTAGTAGGCAAATACCTCATATGTTGTTGCTCCAGCGGCTTTCCTGTTGTCACACCGGACTGCAACGATGTATGCCAAACTGCAGAGGGAAGGCTGTCATCGATCCCTGGTCCTGCAGGCTGTTTCTTGAAGTCCGCCCGATCCACAGCTCACAGCCTCAAAATCAGTGCTCACTAGGGCCCAAAAGTGCAAAATAACGAACAAGAGAACAGAAGCACCTGATACTGGCCGTTAGTATTTAGAGTAAATTTAATGAACAGGGTATAACTTCACAAAGTACAGTATACAAAGTATACACAGGGCACATGACCCTAGTAAAAATCGAACAAACAATACAGAGGGGGTGAAAAATTGTAGAGCTAGTGACAAAAAAATCGTCTAACGCGTTTCGGCGTGAGCCTTACTCATAGCCTCTTAAAACACAAATAAACCATAGAAGTTTAAAAAAACCTAGCTCCTAATCTGATTGGTTAGCGGGAAACACACCCTGCAACTTGTTAGCCAATCTAAGACTACTAAACTAATTAAGTATACACACACACACCCCCTCCCCCTGTGAATGCACAATAATAAATAAATAATGATAATCTTCATCACTGAGTTCTCCAGACCAATACTTATGAACCGGAAAAGTCTAGCCGGTTTATTAAACGTACCAGGACGCTGGTCGGATACTGCCAAAATCCAGCCCCGACGTTACGGAGATTCTCCGCTCCATTCATTGACGGAGTCAGAATCCAGGGCTCAAAGTGGGAGTGAACACACGATCTGATCATTCCTGATAGGATAACACCTGGGAGCATAACCAATAATACCACTAAAACCCGCCTACGTGTCATACGTCAACGCGGTTTGTAAACAAAGTAAGCCCAATGAACATGATCACATAGCCCCACTCTACAGAGTGAGTGAAGGAAAATCCTATCAGAGCCAAGACTGTGTGGGAGCGTGAAGAGAGCAAAATATGTAGAAATCTATGAATACAAAGGAGCCAATATATAAATACAACCAAACAATAGGAATAATATTAATACGAATAATATTGTAGTCAATTACCCATCCAGGGAATATAGTCCGATCAATCTATAGTCCACAACAATCCTATTCAGAGTGGACAAATCTATGGATCAAGTGTGGTCAATACTAAACACGTCACATACACAAATAAACCAATAAATGAAGAGTATAGACATAGAAGGAGAGCTCAAAATGCGATCAGTCAAATTAATTAGCAAGGGAATATGACTATATCCACATCATCATAGATAAGGATAAGAAAAAAGTATTGATAAAGAAAGACACAACTATGCCGGCATGGCACAGATACATAAGGGGAGCAAACAAGCTGAAACCCGTAAAATGTAACACTGTCCAAAGATGTGTCATTCAAACCAAAAACTACAAATGTTGCAAAGCCTATAAGGGCCTTCCAAACCACCCCAAATTGGAATGGATATAAAACCAATGAGAAAATACAGAAAAAGTTGTAATAAATTTAGGAGATTACGCAAAAGAAATGTAGCGGGATATACCCCCCTCTCACTCTATCAATCCAGATAGAGGTACCAAACATAACGTGATCAAAAGCCTAACTTGAAATATAGCATAACAGCACCAGTAATTTAACGAGACCAAAAATTCTTCTAGACCAAAAGTTTATTTAGACCAAAAATTAATCAGGTCAAACTCAGAATTAAGGCCACTTGGAATCCTGGTCTTTAACTTAAAGATCCAGAATGCCTCCTTTTCTCCAAGTTTATTGACCCTATCTCCCTGGCCTTTTCTTAAGGGAACCTTATCAATAATGATCCAAACAAAGGACCTTAGTGACTTATTATGAGTCTCAACAAAGTGACTAACCAGGGGAGTCGTTTTGGAGCCAATCCTGATGTCTGACATGTGTTCCTTAATACGAGTTCTGGCCTCTCGTGTTGAGAGTCCCACATACTGTAAGGAACACAAGCTGCAAGTGATGAGATATACAATGTAAGTTTGTCTGCAATTTAGACAATATTTAATATTGAATCTCTCCCCACTCGCCGTGGAGACAAACGTGTCCCCCACAATAATCCTTTCACATGCCACACAAGTGTGGTAATGGCATTTAAATACTCCCAAAGATGTCAACCAAGAGGACGTCTGATTGGGGAGTTCTCTCCAAATCTTGGTAGAGGCAACCATATTACCTATCGTCTTGTTTTTTCTGTAGGCAAATCTGATACCCCTCTCCACTGTGTCAGTCAGCCCATCATCCGCCGACAAAAGGCCGAAATGTTTGTTCACTATCCGGCAGATTTCATCATACTGCTTGGAGTAGTCAGTGATGAAAGACACCCTGTCACCAAATTTGTATAAATCTGAACCACCCCCCTTGTTCCTCTTGCCTAAAGTCAGAAGTTTCTCCCTAGGGATCCTCTCTACATCTTTTCTTGCCCTCATAATCGTTGGTGAATCGTAACCTCTTTCTTTGAGTCTCAGAGCCAGGTCATCCGCCTGTTTCTCATATGCAGTACGCAACGTGCAATTTCTCTTCAGGCGAATGAACTGGCTCTTAGCCACACCCCTAAAAACCCTTTTGGGGTGACAGCTCGAGGCGTGTAACAATGAATTCCCAGCTATGGGTTTACGGAAAACCTCTGTGCTGATCCCCTGGCCTTGCACACCCTCCAGTGTGATGTCCAGAAAGTCAACACGTTTTTCCTGTACTTCAGAGGTAAAACTTAATCCACAATCATTGTTATCCAGCCCGGCCACGAATTCTCCAAGTTGAGAGTCGGTTCCTCCCCAAACAAATAGCAGGTCATCAATGTACCTGCCGTACCAAATGATGTTAGCTCTGAAAGGGTTCCGTTCTCCAAAAACGTGGGACAGTTCCCACCATCCCATGAAGATGTTAGCATAGGAAGGGGCAAACTTTGCTCCCATGGCTGTCCCACGTCTCTGGAGATAGAACTGTCCCATGAACTCAAAATAATTGTGAGTGAGGAGGAACCGAGTTACCTCTACTACAAACTCCACAAACCGGGAATTGCTGCCAAAATATCTGTTTAGAAAGAAACGTACAGCTTCCAACCCCTTGTCATGGGGGATGGAGGTGTACAAGGATTTAACATCTACAGTGAGCCATCTGTAGTTGGTCTCCCATGTTAATTGACTCAACAGGTTCAAGACATGTTTAGTGTCCGCCAGGTGACTCCATAGAGTACTCACTAGTGGTTGCAAAATATCATCCAGCCATTCCGAAAGGTGTTCAAGTAATGACCCGATACCGTTCACAATTGGTCTCCCCCGTACATCCACCAAAGATTTGTGAACCTTTGGTAGATGGTTGAAAGTAGCGATTGTAGGGTTAGAAACAAGAAGGTATTCCTTTGTATCAGGGTCAATAAACCCACCTTCCACCCCATCATCTACAAGGGAGGCCAATTGTGACCGGTACGCTCTAGTGGGGTCCCCTGGCAACACTGCATAATCATCCGTACTAGTAAGTTGTCTCAGGGCCTGCGAAATGAAATCCTCTCTATTCTGCAATACTATAGTGCCACCCTTATCAGCGGCCCTAATTATAATCCCTTCATTCTTACTAAGCTTCTCCAGTGCTTTTTTCTGTTTCCTAGTCATGTTACTCTGTTCTCCTCTCACAGATTTGTAGTAAAGGCAAGTGAGGTCTTCTTCTATTCTGTTTTGGAATTTCTCCAGAAGGCTACCTCTGCATTGGATAGGGTAAAAGCTAGACTTTTCCTTAAATGTGGGTAATCCAATGTTGACGGTAGGGTAATTGTCCCCACCTTCTGAGAGAGATTCCAAGGTCCCAATATCGCAAAATTCTTGGAAATTGAGAGAATTATCCCTTAGGTTTCCTGAGGGCCTGGAGTCTACCCCAAAATGAATGGCATTCTGACTCTCATTAGCAGCTCCTCTTCTGGGATACATCTTAAAGAATTTCTTTAAGGTCAAGTCACGTATCAGCTTATTAACATTAAGCAGTGTCCTGAACAGATCAAAGTCAGCTGTAGGCACAAAAGTCAATCCAAGGCTGAGAACTTCAAATTCCTGAGCATCCGGGGTATAACTGGAAAGGTTGATGACATTCAGAACCTGTAGTTCCCCCTTCCTCTTCCCCTTCTCTGTGGGTACCTCCACTGTTCTTTGTACTGATGATCTGCACCTTGGCTCGTGCTTTGGTTTCCTCCTCCCCCCCCTTCTGGTGTTTTTTGGGGTATGGAAAAAACCTGTTCTAGCTGTGTTTGGTCCCGAGCGCGACTGTCCGCTCTTATCCCCGTGTCACTAGTAGATTCTTCTCTATAGTTGGTCTGGGAGAAAAATTGTTGAGTGGGTGCTTTGAGGATGGGGAGGGTTTCCTTGGGTCTAACGCTCTGGACAGGTGGATGTTCCTCACCTCCTGACCCTGACCCTGAACCCTCAGATTCACCCTAACTCTCATAAAAATTAACCCTCCTACCTCTGTTCCTTCTGTGTCTGTGACCACCACGTTGTTGGTTAGGATGGAAGGTATTCTTATTCTGTTCCCTTCTGAGGAGTGATCTGTCCCTTTTATTCCAAATGTAGACCCTGTTCAGGTCGTAGTCCTGTTGGTCCCGTAGGTACTTATTATGCTTTATTTGGAGAAGTAGAGCTTTCGCCTCTGCCACTACCCGTTGTAGCGTATCATTAAACTTAAGAAAGTTTACATCCTCACTTCGAGTGTTAAGCTCCTTTTGTATCTCCCTAATTTTATTGGCTGTATCCTCTAATTCCTTCTGTTTGTAGTCACAGATTATCTTCATCAGTTGGAAGGAACATTCCGATAGCTTGCTGTTCCACAATTCTATGAAGGTTTTATCATCCGTTAGAAAGGTTGGATATTTGTTTAGTCTTAATCCTCTAGGTATAATTCCCAGCTCCTGATATTTATTTAGGGTGTTAATATCCCAGAATAATTTGTCTTCCTTCAAAAGCAAGAATTCCAGCTCTTCAAAAAGTGTTATTAGGTTATAATTCCTCTTATTGGTTGAGAAAATTTTGGAGCAATCCTTAGCATTCAAATCCCTCTCTTCCACGGACCTGAGTGCAAACAAGGTGGGGGCTCCCTCTGTATTGGTTATACCCTCATTGTCCATGATAGCTGTGGATCTGGGCGGCAAAGTATAAACACCCGGAGTCGGGCCAGACCCCACACTTAAGTGTAAACGTTCCACAAATGCAGAGGAAAAAAGCAAAAAAATGGGTGTTTATACAGTCAACAGAGGAACAAATGTGTGCTGATATCCACAGTTGTAGATGAAAGCATAGCCTACCAGCCCAGGTAGGTACTGAACATAACTTCCACCAACTGACTTAGTAGAAATCCTCCGTTGTCAAACAGTCACAAGTCACAATAGTCACCCAGGGTTCCTCTCTCCCTGGAGACCAGTAGATAACGCAGGAAAACGGATCTTACGGTTACAGGCCAACAAACGTCCAACATGTGGGACAGCACTTAATGATTCTAATTGGCAAAGTAACACAAACTCCCCTTGAACAAGTAGTAGGCAAATACCTCATATGTTGTTGCTCCAGCGGCTTTCCTGTTGTCACACCGGACTGCAACGATGTATGCCAAACTGCAGAGGGAAGGCTGTCATCGATCCCTGGTCCTGCAGGCTGTTTCTTGAAGTTCGCCCGATCCACAGCTCACAGCCTCAAAATCAGTGCTCACTAGGGCCCAAAAGTGCAAAATAACGAACAAGAGAACAGAAGAACCTGATACTGGCCGTTAGTATTTAGAGTAAATTTAATGAACAGGGTATAACTTCACAAAGTACAGTATACAAAGTATACACAGGGCACATGACCCTAGTAAAAATCGAACAAACAATACAGAGGGGGTGAAAAATTGTAGAGCTAGTGACAAAAAAAGCGGCTAACGCGTTTCGGCGTGAGCCTTACTCATAGCCTCTTAAAACACAAATAAACCATAGAAGTGTAAAAAACCTAGCTCCTAATCTGATTGGTTAGCGGGAAACACACCCTGCAACTTGTTAGCCAATCTAAGACTACTAAACTAATTAAGTATACACACACACACCCCCCCTCCCCCTGTGAATGCACAATAATAAATAAATAATGATAATCTTCATCACTTAGTTCTCCAGACCAATACTTATGAACCGGAAAAGTCTAGCCGGTTTATTAAACGTACCAGGACGCTGGTCGGATACTGCCAAAATCCAGCCCCGCCGTTACAGAGATTCTCCGCTCCATTCATTGACGGAGTCAGAATCCAGGGCTCAAAGTGGGAGTGAACACACGATCTGATCATTCCTGATAGGATAACACCTGGGAGCATAACCAATAATACCACTAAAACCCGCCTACGTGTCATACGTCAACGCGGTTTGTAAACAAAGTAAGCCCAATGAACATGATCACATAGCCCCACTCTACAGAGTGAGTGAAGGAAAATCCTATCAGAGCCAAGACTGTGTGGGAGCGTGAAGAGAGCAAAATATGTAGAAATCTATGAATACAAAGGAGCCAATATATAAATACAACCAAACAATAGGAATAATATTAATACGAATAATATTGTAGTCAATTACCCATCCGGGGAATATAGTCCGATCAATCTATATTCCACAACAATCCTATTCAGAGTGGACAAATCTATGGATCAAGTGTGGTCAATACTAAACACGTCACATACACAAATAAACCAATAAATGAAGAGTATAGACATAGAAGGAGAGCTCAAAAACCGATCAGTCAAATTAATTAGCAAGGGAATATGACTATATCCACATCATCATAGATAAGGATAAGAAAAAAGTATTGATAAAGAAAGACACAACTATGCCGGCATGGCACAGATACATAAGGGGAGCAAACAAGCTGAAACCCGTAAAATGTAACACTGTCCAAAGATGTGTCATTCAAACCAAAAGCTACAAATGTTGCAAAGCCTATAAGGGCCTTCCAAACCACCCCAAATTGGAATGGATATAAAACCAATGAGAAAATACAGAAAAAGTTGTAATAAATTTAGGAGATTACGCAAAAGAAATGTAGCAGGATATACCCCCCTCTCACTCTATCAATCCAGATAGAGGTACCAAACATAACGTGATCAAAAGCCTAACTTGAAATATAGCATAACAGCACCAGTAATTTAACGAGACCAAAAATTCTTCTAGACCAAAAGTTTATTTAGACCAAAAATTAATCAGGTCAAACTCCGAATTAAGGCCACTTGGAATCCTGGTCTTTAACTTAAAGATCCAGAATGCCTCCTTTTCTCCAAGTTTATTGACCCTATCTCCCTGGCCTTTTAAATACCAACGGCCAGTATCAGGTGCTTCTGTTCTCTTGTTCGTTATTTTAAACTGAACCGCCCATGCCCGTTCCAGGCAAGAGACATGGTCCTAAGTCAGAGTCCTCGAGAACAGGACCGATCGTTAGATCTAACCACCTGAGGAACCCATAAGCAACCTTCTATGGTTAGGGGCGCACCCAAGACTGAGCCTTCCATCGTCTAAAGACCCCAGGCGTAGAGTACCAGCAACAGCCTCAAACCCAAGAGTCTAAAAAACTCCTGACCGGTCTAAGAAAATGGCAACCACATCGGATCACAAGGTAGACAGGCTTAACCACCTGCTCTACACGCTGGTGTATATAAATGGTAATTTTCTTGACCCCAGAAAGGGCGAAAGTCTGTACCTGACCCCTGACCTCCTACTCGCAAGCCCAAAGGCTAGATCTCCATAAGGTCGAAGCACCCGAGAGTCCAAAGACCACGGTATGAAAAGGGGCAAGTTTTAGATTAAGAAGACGACAGTCTCCAGAGATCTTCCCAGGATTGGAATCCCAAAAATCCTGTAACAGTAATAATAATGGGAGCCTCGCAGCTCCTGGCAGAAAGGACGGGGTGATCTGCTCCCCTGCACTCCAAGCACTAGAGCAAACAAGACGCTAAGGAAAGGAAGAAGGACATGCCCGCACTTTCAGACACTCAACCCAAGACGGGAAGAAAAGGAGACTCCACCACCGCTAAAGGAATGTGACTGGGCAACAAGAGCCAACATCCGGAAGATTCCGAAAGTGAAAACATAAATCGTCCACCACGCGGAATACTAGACCTCCCAAGGTCATTCATCTCCAAACCCTAAAGGAATGTGAAAATACGGTTCTGAGTCCACATGGACCTTTAGAAAACCACAATGTTTTAAAAAGTCGGTCACGTATCCCAAAGCAAATTGAAAGAAAAAGACCAACTAAAATCGGAGCTCACAAACTTCCTTCCAGAAGTGTTGGATCTACGCACTAGGCCTCCATACTTCGTAGTAGGATCCGAGCCCGGAGACCATATCAATAGGCCAAAGTGACATTCAGAATCCGACAGGATAATCAGAACCCAGAGGGTGACATGAACCCAAGAAACAGCAGATAGAGCACGACCAGTACCTGCCTTGTACAAGAAAACTCCAGAACTGTCTAAGGTCCAAGAAAAATCGACCTGAAGGTTTGATAATATGAACTAGAAACATAACTTCGTTCTTAACCAAAAGTGTGGAACATCCGAGGAAGTGCCGATGCGACCACAAAATCGCAAGTATCAGTTCCAGAGAAGAATGTTCCCAAAACAGAAATTATATCAGACGTGAGTTTATTAACAACAAATCAAATACATCCTATCCGGATCAAAATAAAAGTAAGGCAGCACCCGCGGGTGAACGCCTAAGAAGAATAGGTACGCCAACAGGACCATGCCGATCAGAGGCCCCATTCACCCAAGCTCAGAACTGGAACCGATACATAATAGAAAGAAAGAAAAACAGAGACGTCAAGGAGATTAGCGTCATCCACAAATGTCTAACTTAGCTTGCCATCCGGCATCTAAGGCCGAGGATCCTTCGGCCCACTAGGACTGGAATCCTCCAGCACTGCCAAAACATGTCTTAGTAGGACACGAAGACGTGCCAGCCTATAATGGAAGGCAAAATTATCCCTCGCCGGATCGATAGGTGACCCCGGCCCGAGGTAGGGGCCCCTGAAGCCTCAGAGGCCAACGCCCGCCGGGCCCTGGTTAACAGAACACGGGCAGTACCTTAAAAATATTTCACTTGGGAGATATAAATGAGCCAGCGCCATAGATGTGGCCATGCAGAACTGTGCCGTAACCTCTGGAGGAAACAAGCCACCTTCCAGAGAAGGAGTAAAGGCCATAGGGACACCTGCTTGCGTAGCAAAGGAAGATTCTGGCTCACGTGCCTCACAGGACATGGAATCATCGGGAGAGGATGGCTCAACACACTCTAAGTTCCCTGATTCGGGAGAAGAGAGTACTCTAGAATGGCAATCGGAACATAACTGATGGGCATGGATAACCTGGGCCATTTCGTATTCACCGAATCAGAGATATCTGTGTCTAAAAAAATCTGAATCCTCCATAACTTTGGGAGTACAAAAATGATAAACACTAACCGGCACCCTTTATACACCCCCAATGGCTGAGCCACTCACCACCTCCTGTGAACCAGACAACTAACGAGCAGACTCTCTCTGTCGCCACACAGTCAGAATACGGAAGTGGAAAAAAACGTAAACGCACCCAGTCACGAGGTGCACCATGCAAGTCACAAAAAGAGCTCGTAAATCTAAAGAGATCGCACCAACTGTTGATAAGGCCGTTATGTTCCGAAAAGCCATGAGCCTAAGTATTACTACACATTAGTAGATAGAACCACATACCAAACATGATTAAAGTCCCCCCTGTTCAATAACCCCCCTCAGGAGATATTAACCCATGATTCCATTTTTTTAAGATAAAAGGAGTCCCACTGGTACCCTACCTTCTTTCGTTAACATTACATTCACATATCGAAATAAAATGAAATGATCTTACCGGAATCTGCGCCGTGGAACAGGAACACGGTCCTTCAAGTGTGACAGATAGTAGCCTCGCTTCTGACATGGACTTGAGTGAATAAAGGCAGGCAGCGAAACTCGTCAACGCTGATTGCCAAGAAGCTGTTGATATGAGTCGGGATGCTTTCGCAGAAAGACTCTCCCTGCATCTCCGGGCTCTAACCTTCATCAATGCTCTCACTGAGAGGCTGACAGGTTTACTTAAAACTCCAGTCCCATTTCGAAGAGCACTACCCTCCATAAAAGACTATCTTCAAACTTCTGACACTTCTCTGCCAACCTCCTGTGATGTAAGGCAAAGAATGACTGGGGGATGAGGGAAGGGGCGAGGTATTTGAAGCCTTTGCCTCCTCCTGGTGGCCAGGTTCTGAATTCCCAAAAGTAATGAATGCAGCTGTGGACTCTTCCCGTTTAAGAAGAAAAGAAAAAATACTAGCTGCTGCTAGGAAAAACCCTATCTTTAAGTGCCAGGGAGGAGTTGTACAGTTTTTCCGGGATCTTTGTATAAGGACTCTACAACGCAGAAGCACGCTTCAACCCTTCACGACTTTTGAGAAAAAATCGAATCCCATATCGATGGGGTTTCCCGTTTGCATTGCACATACTATGAGATGGAAAGATGACTACCATCAAAACCATACAGGAGATCCAGAGGCATATAAACATCTAGGCTTTGAACCACCAGAAATACAGGACTCAGAACCCCTGGCGGACCTACCGGATACCCAAATTAAATCTAAAAAGTCAAATTAGTCTAAAATGACGAAAAAAAGAACAAAAACCTGATCCAATTCCTGGAACTGACAGAAATATAATATTGTACCACATGGAGGGGAGATTTACCTCAAATACTGAAGGTACACAGTTATCCCAGACATATGTAATCATGGCTGAGAAGTCTGATGAAGAAAACAGCAGATAATCAGCAGATAATTAATTCCTACACCACATAGCTGCTCACTATTGAAACAAATAAATGAGACTTTCATTCATGAAGTAAAAGATATTTCATGTAGAATGCTTCTTTATTTGTTTCAACCGATCATGGTTCTTAGCTGCTACAGCAGCCCACGGCTAAGAAAAAAAAATTTCTAATAGGTGACGTTTTCACCTCTTAGCCAATAACCGTGCGGTAAATCTGGCTTGGCACCCATGGGAGCCGGATTTACCTCACGGCTATTGGCTAAGAGGTGAAAACATCACCTCTTAGCAAAAAAATGTTTAGCTGTGGGCTGCTGTAGCAGTTAAGAATGGCGATCGGTTGAAACAAATAAAGGAGCTTTCTACATGAAGTATCTTATACTTCATGAATGAAAGTCCCCTTTGTTTCAATAGTCAATCCTAGCATTTTTACAACGTTAGGATTGACTTTCACTTTAATGACCAACCCATCAAAGCAGCACAAAGGGTAAAAACGTATTATTTCATATCCGCAAAGAAACCCGACAAGCATTTAGCAAAAAAAAATATGTGATACTTACCAGGCCTTATCTATTCCAGTTATACAAAAATCAAATGGACAGTTGTCTTCCCACCCCCAGGAAATAATATATGAGTTTGCTCGGTACTATAGCTCACTATATGATGGTAAGAAAGTTCATCATAATGAAAACATAAACATATCACTCCAGACATTTTTAGATAGGGCTGACCTGACACTAATTACAAAAGATGATAGGGACAAATTAAATGCACAGATTAGACGGGCAGAAATAGAGACAGCGATCAAAGATCTAAAACCGGAAAAAGCTCCAGGGCCCGATGGATTTTTGGGAGAATATTATAAAGCATTCAAATCAATCTTGATACCCCATTTAGTAAAATTTGCAAACCACATTATGGAAGGTAAAGATCTTCCAATAGACTTATTGCAAGCAAAAATTGTAGTGATACCGAAACCTGGGAAAACCCCCAAATTATGCACATCCCGATCTCACTTAATAAATCAGGATAAAACATTATTTATGCTTACCTGATAAATTTATTTATCTTGTAGTGTATCCAGTCCACGGATCATCCATTACTTATGGGATATTCTCCTTCCCAACAGGAAGTTGCAAGAGTCCACCCACAGCAGAGCTGCTATATAGCTCCTCCCCTAACTGCCATATCCAGTCATTCGACCGAAAACATGCAGAGAAATGAAAAACCATAGGGTGCAGTGGTGACTGTAGTTTAAATGAAAAAATTACCTGCCTTAAAATGACAGGGCGGGCCGTGGACTGGATACACTACAAGAGAAATAAATTTATCAGGTAAGCATAAATTATGTTTTCTCTTGTTAAGTGTATCCAGTCCACGGATCATCCATTACTTATGGGATACCAATACCAAAGCTAAAGTACACAGATGAAGGGAGGGACAAGGCAGGTACTTAAACGGAAGGTACCACTGCCTGAAAAAAAAAACCTTTCTCCCAAAAATAGCCTCCGAAGAAGCAAAGTATGAAGCGCAGACCAAGACGCCGTCTTGTAAATCTGTTCAACAGAAGCCTCATTTTAAAAAGGCCCAAGTGAAAGCCACAGCTCTAGTAGAATGAGCTGTAATCCCTTCAGGAGGCTGCTGTCCAGCAGTCTCATAAGCTAAACGAATTATGCTTTTTAACCAAAAAGAAAGAGAGGTTGCTGAAGTCTTTTGACCTCTCCTCTGTCCAGAGTAGACAACAAACAAAGTAAATGTTTGATGAAAATCTGAAGTAGCTTGTAAGTAAAACTTTAAAGCACGAACCACGTCCAAATTGTGTAATAGACGTTCCTTCTTTGAAGAAGGCTTAGGATACAAGAATAGAACAACACTCTCTTGAGTGATATTCTTGTTAGATACCACCTTAGGTAAAAAAACCCAGGTTTGATACGCAGGACTACCTTATCCGTACGGAGAACCAGATAAGGAGAATCGCATTGTAAAGCAGATAACTCGGAGACTCTACGAGCCGAGGAAATAGCTACCAAAAAGGAACTTTCCAAGATAAAAAGTTTGATATCTATGGAATGAAGAGGTTCAAATGGAACTCCTTGAAGAACCTTAATAATCAGGTTTAAGCTCCATGGCGGAGCAACAGATTTAAACACAGGCTTGGTTCTAACCAAAGCCTGACAAAATGCCTGAACGTCTGGAGTATCTGCCAGACGCTTGTGCAAAAGAATAGACAGAGTAGAAATCTGTCCTTTTAAGGAACTAGCTAACAACCCTTTTCTCAAAATCATCTTGGAGAAAAAATAGTATCCTGGGAATCCTGACTTTACTCCATGAGTAACCCTTGGATTCATACCAATAAGATATTTATGCCATATCTATGTTAAATTTAACTAGTGACAGGCTTTCATGCCTTTATTAAGGTATCAATGACTGACTCGGAGAAGCCATGCTTTGATAACATCAAGCGTTCAGTCTCCAGGCAGTCCCTCTCAGAGAAGTTTAATTTAGATGGTTGAAAGGTAGAGGGTCCTGTCTCAGAAGCAGAGACCATAATGGAAAGGATGACATGTCCACCAGATCTGCATACCGGGTCTTGCATGGCCACGCAGGCGCTGTCAAAAACACCAAAGCACTGTCCTGCTTGATCTTGTGCAAAGACCTCCGGAGGGAATTCAGACTTCCCCGGATGAAAAGTCTGACGACTTAGAAAATCCGCCTCCCAGTTCTCAACACCTGGGATATGGAGAGTTGATAGACAAGAGAGAGTCTCTGTCCAGTGAATTATTTTAAGACTTCTAACATCGCTAGGGAACTTCTGTTCCCCCTTGATGGTTGATGTAAGCCACAGTCGTGATATTGTCCGACTGAAATCTGATGTACCTCAGAGTTGCTAACTGAGGCCAAGCCTGAAGAGCATGGAATATCGCTCCCAGTTCCAGAATATTTATTAGAAGGAGGGTCTCCTCCTGAGTCCACTACCCCTGAGTCTTCAGGGAGTTCCAGACTGTATCCCAACCTAAAAGGCTGGCATCTGTTGTAACTTGGACAGATGGACCCGAGATAGCCACCAGAGAAGAGAATCTCTGGCCTCTTGGTCCAGATTTAAGAGGGGGACAAATCTGTGTAATCCCCGTTCCATTGACTGAGCATGCATAGTTGCAGCAGTCTGAAATGTAGGCGTGCAAACGGTACTATGTCCCTTGCCGCTACCATTAAGCCGATTACATTCATGTACCGAGCCACCGAAGGGCGCGGATGGAATGAAGAACACGGCAGTAATTTAGAAACTTTGACAACCTGGACTCCGTCAGGTAAATTTTCATTTCTACAGAATCTATCAGAGTCCCTAGGAAGGAAACCCTTGAGATTGGGGATAGAGAACGATGCGATCTCAGAAATGCCAGTACTACGTCCGTATGAGACTTGGCAATTTGGATGTTCGACGCCTAAATAAGGGGCCACTTCTATGCCCCGCGGCCTAAGGACCGCCAAAGCGACCCCAGAACCTCCATAAATATTCTTGGGGCTGTAGTTAACCCAAAGGAAAGAGCTACAAACTGGTAATGCCTGTCTAGAAAGGCAAACCTGAAAAACGATGGTGATCCTTATGCATCGTTATGTGAGGATAAGCATCCTTCAAATCCATTGTAGTCCTCTATTGACTCTCCTGGATCATAGTTAAGATGGTACGAATAGTTTCCATCTTAAATGATGGAATTCTGAGGAATTTGTTTAAGATCTTTAGATCCAAAATAGGTCTGAAGGTTCCCTCTCCTTGGGAACCACAAACAGATTTGAGAAAAACTCTGTCCCTGTTCCTCTCTTGGAACTGGATGGGTCTCGTACACAATGTAAGAATGCCTCTTTCTTTATCTGGTTTGCAGATAATTGTGAAAGGTGAAATCTCCCCTTTTTTGGAGGGGAAGCTTTGAAATCCAGAAGATATCTCTGAATATAATTTCCAATGCCCAGGGATCCTGGGCATCTCTTGCCCACGCCTGGGCGAAGAATGAAAGTCTGCCCCCTACAGGATCCGTTACCGGATAGGGGACCGTTCCTTCATGCTGTCTTAGAGGCAGCAGCAGGCTCCTTGGCCTGCTTATCTTTGTTCCAGGTCCGGTTGTTTCCAGACCGTCATGGACTGAGCAAAAGTTCCCTCTTGATTTGCCTTAGAGGAAGTTGATGCCACACCTGCCTTGAAGTTTCGAAAGGCACGAAAATTAGACTTTTTGGCCCTTGATTTGGACCTGTCCTGAGGAAGGGCATGACCTTTTCCTCCAGTGATATTAGTAATAATCTCCTTCAAACCAGGCCCGAATAGGGTCTGCCCCTTAAAGGGAAGTTAAGTAGCTTATCTATTAAAGTCACGACAGCTGACCATGATATAAGCCATAGCGCTCTGCGCGACAGTATAGTAAAAACAGAATTCTTAGCCGTTAGTTTAGTCAAATGAACAAAGGCCTCAGAAACAAAGGAATTGGCTAGCTTAAGTGCTCTAAGCTTGTCAAGTATATTCATCCAATGGAGTCGCTACCTGTAAAGCCTCATCCAGAGACTCAAACCAGAACGCCGCAGCAGCAGTGACAGGAGCAATGCATGCAAGGGGCTGCAGGATAAAACCTTGTTGAATAAACATTTTCCTAAGGTAACCCTCTAATTTTTTATCCATTGGATCTAAAAAAGCACAACTGTCCTCGACAGGGATAGTGGTACGCTTAGCTAGAATAGAAACTCTTCTCTCCACCTTAGGAACTGTCTGCCATAAGTCCCGTGTGGTGGCACCTGTTAGAAACATTTTTCTAAAAATAGGAGGGGAAGAGAACGGCACACCTGGTCTATCCCATTCCTAATTAATAATTTCTGTAAACCTCTTTAGGTATTGGAAAAACATCAGTACACACCGGCACTGCATAGTATTTATTCAGTCTACACAATTTCTCTGGCACTGTGATTGTAACACAGTCATTCAGAGCAGCTAAAACCTCCCTGAGCAACAAGTGGAGGATCTCAAGCATAAATTTTAAATGTAGAAATATCGGAATCAGGTTAAATCATCTTCCCTGAGTCAAAAATATCACCCACAGACTGAAGCTCCCCTTTAGCTTCTGCATATTGTGAGGCAGTATCAAACATGGTTCTTGACGCATCTGTATGCTCTGTATCTACCCCCAGAGCTATCTTGCTTTCCTTTAATTTCAGGTAGTCTGACTAATACCGCTGCCAGAGTATTATTCATAACTTTTGCCATGTCTTGTAAAATAAACACTATGGGCGCCCTTGATGTACTTGGCGCCATTTGAGCATGAGTCCCTGAAGCGGGAGTCGAAGAGTCTGACATGTGGGGAGAGTTAGTCGGCATAACTTCCCCCTCGACAGAATCCTCTGGTAAAATAAACGCTATGGGCGCCCTTGATGTACTTGGCACCATTTGAGTGTGAGTCCCTGAAGCTGGAGTCAAAGGGTCTGACACGTGGGGAGAGTTAGTCGGCATAACTTCCCCCTCGACAGAATCCTCTGGTGATAATTTTTTAAAGACAAAAAATGATCTTTATTGCTTAACATGAAATCAGTACATTTGGTACACATTCTAAGATGGGGTTCCACCATGGCTTTTAAACATAATGAGTTTCCTCTATGTCAGACATGTTTGTACAGACTAGTAATGAGACTAGTAAGCTTGGAAAACACTTTAAATCAAGTTAACAAGCAAATATAAAAAACGTTACTGTGCCTTTAAGAGAAACAAATTTTGTCAAAATTTGAAAAACAGTGAAAAAAGGCAGTAAATCAAACAAACTTTTTACAGTATATGTAATAAGTTAACAGAGCATTGCACCCACTTGCAAATGGATGATTAACCCCTTAATGCAAAAAACGGATCAAAAAAACAACATAGACGTTTTTTAACAGACACAACAAACTGCCACAGCTGTGCTGTGATCTTACCTTCCCTATAAACTATTTTGGAAGCCTTTTTAGCCCTTTAGAGATGTCCTATAGTATTCATGGGACTGCTGAGGGAAGCTGGATGATTCATTTTGTAATTTTAACTGCGCAAAAAAGCGCTAAAATAGGCCCCTCCCATTCAGCCTCAGGAAACTGTTTCTAAGCAAAATTTAAGCCAGCCATGTGGAAAAAACTAGGCCCCAATCAAGTTTTATCACCAAAGCATATATAAAAACGATTAAACATGCCAGCAAACGTTTTATATTGCAAATTTATAAGAGTATATAACTCTGATAGCAAGCCTGATACTAGTCGCTATTAAATAACTGTATTTAGGCTTAATTTACATTAATCCGGTATCAGCAGCATTTTCTAGCAATTCCATCCCTAGAAAAACTTATAACTGCACATACCTTATAGCAGGATAACCTGCACGCCATTCCCCCTCTGAAGTTACCTCACTCTTCAGACATATGTGAGAACAGCAGTGGATCTTAGTTACTTCTGCTAAGATCATAGAAACACGCAGGCAGATTCTTCTTCTAAATGCTGCCTGAGATAAAATAGTACAACTCCGGTACCATTTAAAAATAATAAACCTTTGATTGAAGAAAAAACTAACTATCTTACACCACTTTCCTCTTACTACCTCCAGCTATGTTGAGAGCCTGCAAGAGAATGACTGGGTATGGCAGTTAGGGGAGGAGCTATATAGCAGCTCTGCTGTGGGTGGACTCTTGCAACTTCCTGTTGGGAAGGAGAATATCCCATAAGTAATGGATGATCCGTGGACTGGATACACTTAACAAGAGAAATATAAATAGTAACCAAAATTTTAGCCAACCGACTCAAACATATATTACCAAACATAATTAACCCAGACCAAGTGGGATTTATAAAAGATTGAGAAACCCCTGACAACATTCACTGAATAATATCAGTGATAGACTATATTAGTGGAAAAGGTATGCCTTCTCCAATTCTATCTTTAGATGCAGAGAAGGCATTTGATAGGGAGGATTGGACATACATGAATGCAACCTTATATAAACTAGGATTTGATGGCTCTTTCATGGCAGCCATCAGAAGTATATACGAAACACCTTCTGCACAAGTTAGAGCCATAGGACATCACACAAAGAGATTTGCAATCCTAAACGTACACGACAGGGCTGCCCACTTTCTCCCTTATTGTTTGCTATTTGCATTGAACCATTAGCATCCTGCATTAGAAATTCCCCAGATATCTCAGGGTTAAAGATAGGAAATACACATCATAAGATCACTCTATTTGCAGATGATGTTTTACTCACTATCACCAAACCACTAATTTCATTGCCCAACTTATATAGCATTCTAAGACAATTTTAAGAAATCTCAGGGTACAAAATAAATTTGGACAAATGGAAGCCCTCCTGATAGCTTTACCCAAACATACAACCAAGCTCATTGAAGCAAACTTTAAGTTCCAATGGGTTAAGGAAGGAATAAAATATAATTTTTCATGGTACGTCAGATTGTCCTCGGTAAAGATATCTTACCTAGACTCCTATATTTATTTAGAGCCCTCCCAATTAAAATTAACCAACTAGAGTTAGCCTCCCTTCAAACAGATATAAATAGATTCCTAAGAGACAGTAAACATGCAAGGATACCCCATCAAATTTTAACACGCCATAGACAACTTGGGGGAGTGGGAGACCCTAATTTATCAGACTACTATCTAGCTTCTAGGTTAGCTTAACACTTCATATTAAGTAGAACTCAGGAAGACACAATGTGGTCAAAACTTGAAGCTGCAATTGAGGGACACGACTCACCAGAAGACATCATTTGGAATAGAATTAGAACTAAACACAACATACTTTTCGGAATTTGACAACGAAAGTATCTGTCGAACACTGGAACTCAGCCCTAAGAGAGAGGAATTTGATACCCAGATTCTCCCTGTCAATACCTATGAAATGAAACTATCGACAAATGGGTAAACAGAGGTCTCCTATAGGGTGGCAGATTTTATGAGCAATCAAAAGCCATTAACCTTCACACAATTACAGCAAAAATTAGATCTTCAAAACTTACAGTGGTACCTTTATTTGCAGATGTCTGCTCTCTGCAAAAATCTTTCAAATACTAAATACCCAAAACCTAGAATGGTGTTGGAACGCCTCTGTAGTGTCCCTCACAGGCCAAAAAAAGCCATCTCACAACTATATATCGATATACCTGATATTAACATAGAGATAGAAGAGTGGGACAAAATATTTTTTAATTTTTGTAAGGGTCTCAGTGAAGATTTGAGAGAGAACAATATCAAAACAACCTTTAGATGGTATATGACTCCAATAAAAACTGCACACTGGTTGACGGGAGGTTCAAGGAACTGATATAGAGGATGCAAAGCAATAGGTACATATCTACATATGTGGTGGGAATGTGATAAGATACAAAAAATATGGAAAAACCTATCCAGATTTCTAAGCACAAGACTTTCATTTACCCCTGCACTAGTCCTATTAAATGTTAAGATCACAAATTATAATACACATATAAACACCTTTATTAGAATCATATGTACAACCACTAGAATTAGCATAGCTAAATATTGGAAGATAGGAGCACTGGAGTGGTCAGAGGTCTTAAATAAGCTCAAGATGACATTTAAAATGTACGAATCTGCAGCACACTTTCAAGATATGGAAGAATCATTTAATAAGATTTGGTTTTATTAGATGATCCAGGGTAACACCTTTTGATATCTACTTAGAGGCAAAAGGGGAGATTAAAGAAAGGTAGTCGAGAAAGGAGAAAAATCCTCTTAGTAAAATTTGAAAATTCTATAAAGTCCTTGACTCAAACTTTAAGCTAACTAAATATCTTGGTGGAGTAAGAATTTTTAAAAGCTATTTGTGATGAAGGGCACATTGACACACACTGTTTAAAGGTTATGGTTTGTTTTTACTGTTTATCTTTTTCCGCTTGTATATTTATTTTTTTCTTAACATGGATTTCTCAAATTTTATGTACAAAG
Source organism: Bombina bombina (assembly GCF_027579735.1). Lineage (NCBI taxonomy): Eukaryota > Metazoa > Chordata > Amphibia > Anura > Bombinatoridae > Bombina > Bombina bombina. Next base: position 144,220,195 of record NC_069500.1, read on the forward strand.
AAACAGGTTTAAAAAAATATATGTGACATAGAGACTCTGCTCCAGATAGATATACTGTATGTACAGCTACAAAAGGCCAACTCTGATAAATCAAATAAAAATTAGATGCTTATGTAAACCCTACTTGAGAGGGAAAAGTATGGACTTTTTTCAGACAGACTCATTTGTACTTGAGCCTACTCAGATTTGTTACAATTTATATTGAAATTGAAATGTATTCATTATACTCAATAAAAATTATTTCAACCTAAATACAAAAACAAGTCATAGATTACATTGAGTTTATCAGTAGATTAATGTAATTATTCCCTCCCTCTCCTCTCATTTTACCCTCCTTCCTGCAATATTTAATACGAAATAAGGTAACACAATTCATGCATAAGGATAATTGATACAGGATGGGAGAGATAAAAGAAAAGGAGGGAAAGACGGGAAAAAATAAAAGAAGCAACAAAGAATGTATGTCATAGTAATAAAATCATTCCTTATATCTCTACCGTTCTCCAGTCATAACCGACCTTGGGCGCGATCCGATATAGATCGCAGTTTGCGGCGCAAGCGAGGGAACCGGCGTCGCCCGCAGTTTCAGCTCGCAACTCGAGCTATCCCATATAAGTCGCCGTCAGATGCTAACGTGCCGTAAGTCTGACAAACCAGCGATGTCCAGAAATCTGCGTAAGTACAAATTTCTGGCGTCGCCAGTGACTTGCGGCACGTTAGAAACTGCCGGCGCCTATAAAACCTGACTAAAGTCTAAAACACCCGCACTGTCTAACACGCCTCCCTAACATAGCCCGACAAGTCTAACACGCCTCCCTAACATAGCCCGCACTGCCTAACCCTCTATCCGCTATCCCCCCTCACTATCCTAACAATAAAAAAGCTATTAACCCCTAAACCGCCGCTCCCGTACCCCGCCGCAACCTAATAAAGTTATTAACCCCTAAACCGCCGCTCCCGTACCCCGCCGCCAGCTATATTATATCTATAACCCCCTAAAGTGAGCCCCTAACACCGCCGCCATCTATATTACAATTATTAACCCCCAATGTAAGCCCCTTACACCGCCATCTCTATTAAAATGATTAACCCCTAATTTAATCTACCTACCCCGCCGCCAGCTATATTATCTATATTAACCCTAAGTATATTATAGTTAATATAGGTATTACATTATATATATTAACTATATTAACCCTAATTATATTAGGGTTAATATAGTTAATATAGTTACTATAGTATTTATATTAACTATATTAACTCTATCTAACCCTAACACCCCTAACTAAATTTATATTAAATTAATCTAATTCATTTATAAACTAAAATATTCCTATTTAAATCTAAATACTTACCTATAAAATAAACCCTAAGATAGCTACAATATAATTAATAATTACATTGTAGCTATGTTAGGGTTAATATTTATTTTACAGGTAAATTGTTAATTATTTTAACTAGGTATAATAGATATTAAATAGTTATTAACTATTTAATATCTACCTAGTTAAAATAATTACCCAATTACCTGTAAAATAAATCCTAACCTAAGTTACAAATACACCTACACTATCAATAAATTAAATAAACTACAAACATCGATCTAAAAATACAATTAAATTAACTAAACTAAATTACAAAAAAAAACAAACACTAAATTACAAAAAATAAAAAAATATTACAAGATTTTTAAGCTAATTACACCTATTCTAAGCCCCCTAATAAAATAATAAACCCCCAAAATAAAAAAAATGCCCTGCCCTATTCTAAATTAAACAAATTTCAAAGCTCTTTACCTTACCAGCCCTTAAAAGGGCCTTTTGTGGGGCATGCCCCAAAGAATTCAGCTCTTTTGCATACAAATACAATACCCCCCCCCCATTACAACCCACCACCCACATACCCCTATTCTAAAACCACCCAAACCCCCCTTAAAAAAGCCTAGCACTACCCCTCTGAAGATCTCCCTACCTTGTCTTCACCACACCGGGCCGAACTCCTGATCCGATCCGGGCGATGTCTTCCTCCAAGCGGCAAAGAAGAATTCTTCCTCCGGCGATGTCGGAGGATTCAAGTTCAATCCGATTGGCTGATCCAATCAGCCAATCAGATTGAGCTCGCATTCTATTGGCTGATCGGAACAGCCAATAGAATGCGAGCTCAATCTGATTGGCTGATTGGATCAGCCAATCGGATTGAACTTGAATCTGATTGGCTGATCCAATCAGCCAATCAGATTGAGCTCGCATTCTATTGGCTGATCGGAACAGCCAATAGAATGCGAGCTCAATCTGATTGGCTGATTGGATCAGCCAATCGGATTGAACTTGAATCTGATTGGCTGATTCAATCAGCCAATCAGATTTTTTTAACTTAATTCCGATTGGCTGATAGAATCCTATCAGCCAATCGGAATTCGGCTGACGCCATCTTGGATGACGTCATTTAAAGGTACCTCATTCCAAGTTCAGTAGTCGGCCGGGATGGATGCTCCGCAGCGGCGGAGCGAAGAAAGAAGATTGAAGATGCCGCCGGAAGAATGAAGACTTTGCTGCCGCTTGGAGGAAGACGTCGCCGGAGGAAGAATTCTTCTTTGCCGCTTGGAGGAAGACATCGCCGGAGGAAGAATTCTTCTTAGCCGATTGGAGGAAGACATCGCCCGGATCGGATCAGGAGTTCGGCCCGGTGTGGTGAAGACAAGGTAGGGAGATCTTCAGGGGGGTAGTGTTAGGCTTTTTTAAGGGGGGTTTGGGTGGTTTTAGAATAGGGGTATGTGGGTGGTGGGTTGTAATGGGGGGGTATTGTATTTGTATGCAAAAGAGCTGAATTCTTTGGGGCATGCCCCACAAAAGGCCCTTTTAAGGGCTGGTAAGGTAAAGAGCTTTGAAATTTGTTTAATTTAGAATAGGGCAGGGCATTTTTTTTATTTTGGGGGTTTATTATTTTATTAGGGGGCTTAGAATAGGTGTAATTAGCTTAAAAATCTTGTAATCTTTTTTTATTTTTTGTAATTTAGTGTTTGGTTTTTTTTGTAATTTAGTTTAGTTAATTTAATTGTATTTTTAGATAGATGTTTGTAGTTTATTTAATTTATTGATAGTGTAGGTGTATTTGTAACTTAGGTTAGGATTTATTTTACAGGTAATTGGGTAATTATTTTAACTAGGTAGATATTAAATAGTTAATAACTATTTAATATCTATTATACCTAGTTAAAATAATTAACAATTTACCTGTAAAATAAATATTAACCCTAACATAGCTACAATGTAATTATTAATTATATTGTAGCTATCTTAGGGTTTATTTTATAGGTAAGTATTTAGATTTAAATAGGAATATTTTAGTTTATAAATGAATTAGATTAATTTAATATAAATTTAGTTAGGGGTGTTAGGGTTAGATAGAGTTAATATAGTTAATATAAATACTATAGTAACTATATTAACCCTAATATAATTAGGGTTAATATAGTTAATATATATAATGTAATACCTATATTAACTATAATATACTTAGGGTTAATATAGATAATATAGCTGGCGGCGGGGTAGGTAGATTAAATAAGGGGTTAATCATTTTAATAGAGATGGCGGCGGTGTAAGGGGCTTACATTAGTGGTTAATAATATTAATATAGCTGGCGGCGGTATAGGGGGATTAGATTAGGGGTTAATAATTTTTATATAGGTGGCGGCGTTGTAAGGGGTCAGATTAGGGGATAGATAAGGTAGATGACAGCGGTGTAAGGGGTTCTAATTAGGGGATAGATAAGGTAGATGGCGGCGGTTTTAGGGGCTCACAGTAGGGGGTTAGTTTATGTAGATGGCGGCGGGGTCCGGGAGCGGCGGTTTAGGGGTTAATAACTTTATTAGGGATTTCGGGGGGGGGATCGCGGTTGACAGGTAGATAGACATTGCGCATGCGTTAGGTGTTAGGTTTATTTTAGCTGCCAGTTTAGGGAGTTACGGGGCTCCAATAGTCAGCGTAAGGCTTCTTACGGTTGCTTTTTGTGGCGAGGTGAAAATGGAGTAAGTTTTCTCCATTTTCGCCACGTAAGTCCTTACGCTGCATATTGGATACCAAACTGCGCGGGTTTGGTATACCTGCCTATAGCCCAAAAAACTACGGGCGACGGCAGAAATATACGCGCGTAACTTCTAGGTTACGCCGTATATAGGATACCAAACCCGCGCAAATATTGGCGTCGCCGGCTTTTGCGGGCGACGATTTTTATCGGATCGACCCCCTTGTATCTAAATTATTTCAGATTTTAAAAAATTGAAGTAACTGAGGGTCCCCATATAACTGCCATATTTGAAAATAATTTGTCCACCCAGAGTTACAAGGACACTTGTGAGCTTGTTATGGACAAAGCAAACAAATTCATTTTTTTATATTAGATAATTGTGGTACAACAAAGCATAAAAAATTGGTATTAAAACACAAAAAAGGAATTTTTCCATTGAGACATATCATTTCAAGAAAACAAAGACAAAAATAGAGTTGTTGTTTTTTTTTTTTTAAAATACCAAGACCTTTGCATTAAGTAACTCATATCTTAACTTTCCACAATAATCTATTTTTCATTTAAAATAATAAAACAAAAAAACATATAAGAAGGGAGGAGAAAAAAACAAAAACAAGAAAGGGGGATATATTTATATTGTTTTGTTTTTTTTAATTATCTTATATATATATATTTATTGATATATAGATATAGGGCTCCTACACTAGCTGAATCACTAGAAACAATCTATATTTCTATAAATCCCCAGGTAGTATATATCCTTCTTTATAAAAGGGTTTCAGAATTTCCATATCCAACGTTTGGGCTCTAATCATTTTCAACCATTGTATATAAAAACAACTTTGAATTGTCTTTCATTATTTGGCTCAACATTCATTTGCTCTATGATTAGTTGGGAATTCATTTTTTGTCTAAATTCAGCTATGCTAGGATATTTTTTTCCCTTCCAATTCTACAAAATTAAACTCCTTGCTATCTGTATTGCTGTAGTAATTAAAGAATATGCCTTCTTTACAAACTGCCTGTGGAGAATAAAGAAAAAAATACTAACAGGGGAAAGGGTCACTGTTTGGGTCCAAAACATATTAAACCTGAAGGAAACCATTTTCCAGAACTGTCAGATCCTCGGACAGTACCAAAAACAATGAAGAATATCCACTTGAGGAGCGTGACAGTGAACACAATCCCCCTTAGAATTTTTATCCCATTTAGCTAGTAATTTGGGGATAATGTATGAAATATTTACAAGGTAGCTGTGTGTTTCTTTCCATAGAGTAAACTTATAGCCAGCTGTCTCTATACTCTGTTTGATATCTTGAGCTAGTATTTCTGGGAGAATTTTTTGCCATCTATTAGTAAGATTTCTAGGTGTATTTTACCTAGACTTTTCATAATCATTTTATACCAAATTGATATTGAATAGTAACCAGCCCAAAAAAATCTGTATGCCACCTTTGATTATCCCCAAGTTCGAGCTAGTGGATTGGTTTTGTATTACATAATTAAGGAAATGGTCTAATCTGTAAAAATCCAAAGAAGTGCTGTCTGGGTAAATTAAATTCTTCTTGAATCTGTATAAATTATTTAATCGCCCCTGTCTCTTTATCCAATAATTGTACTTGATATTCTAATCCTTTACTTTTCCATAGATGAAATATGCCAAAACTCAAGCCTGGGGAAAAGTAAGGGTGTCCTAAGATAATGAGATACTTAGATAATCTAAAATTTACTTTAAGATCTGTACAGAATTTTTGCCAAGCGTTGACCACATTACTTATGATCCTAATATTTAATATAGACGGTGGCAGTTTAGCTACAGGGATATGGAGGATGGCTTTTATATAGAACGGTTTTATTAAACTTCCCTCTATGTCCAGAAAAGAGAAGTGGGGGTTTTCTGTAATCCAATCAATTGCGATTTTCACCATTGCAACCTGGTTATATAATTTAATATTTGGGAGTCCATAACCCCCCCCCCCCCCCAAATTCTTTATCTAAATATAAAAACATTTTTGATAATCGCGCCCTTCTCTTCCCCCAAATAAAAAAATTACATTCCTGGTCATAACTCTTCACATCTATATTTTTAATAAAAATTGGGAGATTTTGTAGTAAATATAACAAGCGTGAAAATAAAAATATTTTTAGGATCATAATTCTGGCAGACAATAAAATGGGTATGGTCTCCATTTTTCTATTAAAATTTGAATATCTTCAAAAAATTTAGCATAATTTAACGTATACCATAGCCCGGGGTTAGTACTTAAATACAATCCTAAATATTTAATTTGTTCAACCTCTTGAAAGGGATGATTAATAGCATGATCTGAGGGATGGTTGATCCATAATAATTCTGATTTCACTTGATTAACTTTATAGCCTGAAAATTAACCAAATTCATTAATTAGTTCTATTAATAACGGGATACTTTGTGATGTTTTAGATAAAGAGTATTAAATCATCTGTGTATAGAGATAAAATTAAATTACCGTCTCCTAGCTTATAGCCAGCTAGAGCTTGTCTAAGTTTAACTGCTAGTGGTTCTATTGAGAGGTTAAACAATAGTGGTGAAAGGGGGCACCCTTGTCTCGTCCCTTTTGTTAGAACTATTTTTGGGGAGAGTTGTCCATTTACCAAGAGAAATTAATAAGGTGTATTATAAATCAGTTTGACGAAGTTAAGAAAGTTACCTATTAGGCCAAACTGAGATAATGATGTAAACAGATGGTCCCAAATAATTGCGTCAAACGCTTTTTCCGTGTCTAGTGTTAAAAGGGCTAGGTCTAGATCACAAAATGTATCTTTATTTTTAACTTCATTCCAATAATGATTCAGGACCAATAGAACTTTCCGTATATTTTTTTGAGGAATTTCTCCCTGGCATGAATCCTGCTTGATCAATATGTATCAAATTATTGATGTATTTTTTTAATCTATCTGCAACTATAGCTGTAAGGAGTTTGTAATCATTATTTAATAATGATATTGGTCTATATGCATTAGGGTTTTCAGGATCTTTATCTTTTTTTGTATATAAGAGTAACCATGGAGGCAAAAAAGAGACTAGATTCTGTGTGATTCTTAATAAAATACTGATTGAATAAATCTCTTAACATGCCGACCAATTCATCTTTAAGTATCCTATAAAATTCAGCAGGCATCTGATCCGGCCCTGGGGCTTTATTTAATTTGCCCTTACCTATAGCTTTCAAGATTTCTTCTTCTGTTATAGGTTGATTCAACTCTAGAAGTTCCTCTGGCATTATTTGTGTTATTCCAAAAGTGCTCCTTGGCCTTTTTATTACAAGGTCCCAGCGTATAAACTTCTTGAAAATATTTATACATTACCGTCTTATCTCACTTGATGTAGTGAATCTTATATCTCCTTTTTTGATACAAATTATATTTTTCTTTCCACCCTTAATTATTTTTGATAAAAATTTTGCTGACATCCCATGATGACTAGAGAAGAAAGCATTTGTTCTCCTATCCTGCTTAGCCGCTTTTATTTTTAAGAATCCATCTCTTTCTGTTTTAGCTTTCACATAGCCAGCCCAGGTAGTGTCATTAGGGTTATTAATATAAAGTTTATGCTTTTTTTTTTTAACGGATGTGCCAGTTGTATCTCCCTTGCCGAGATTTTTTTTCCCCCACTTAACTAAATAAGCCTTTATTTCCCCCCGGAGAACCTCTTTAGCAGCTTCCCAAAAAATTTCAATCTTATAATAGTAATTTTTATTTTCTACCCGACATTGTTTCCATTTGTGTCACGCCGCGGCACTCTAGTTTTTGCTAGGGGTTCGGTGCCTGCTTCCCTGCTCGTTTTCAGGGGCTGTGTCGGGTCCCGTTGCATGCGGCGCTGATGTCATCGCCGCACGTTCTCCTTTCTGATGCCGGTCGGAATTCCCTGTGGCGCAAATCCTGCACCTATGTAAGTAGCGTTTTAGCAATCTATCACTGCCAAGTATAGGTGTTACTTTGTGTGCTCCTGGGTGTGATAGATTGCGGATTACCAGATTGTCTTTTCGTTTATGAACTCTGCCTGTCTGACTACTCTACTTGCTTAACCCTTCAAGTTCTGATTGTCTCACTGTTATGAACTCTGCCTGCCTGACTATTCTGTTTGCTTAACCCATAAAGTACCGGATTGCCTCTCTGTTATGAACTCTGCCTGCCTGACTACTCTACTTGCTTAACCCCTAAAGTACCGGATTGGCTCTCTGTCAAAGAACTCTGCCTGTCTGATTACTCTGCTTGCTTAACCCCTGAAGTATTGGGATTGCTATTCTGTTGCTGAACTTTGCCTGCCTGACCACTCTACCTGTTTATCCCTTGAACATTTGGACTGCCTTACTGTTGCCAAACTCTGCCTGCCTGACCATTCTAGTGGTTTACCCTTGGACTGCTGTTTTCTCTACCTGTTGCCGTCAAAGGCTATCCTGTTAGTCATCTGTCCTTCAAGTGGTTTTCCCTTGAACCACCTAGCCGCTGAGTCCCTGCCTGTTGCCGCTAAAGACTACCCTGCCTATTGTAAGTACTGCTTACCTGTTTTGCGAACTTTAACTTTCTCTGCTCTGGGATATTCCCTATCATTCCAGCTTGACGCCGGAATAAGACGACTACTGGCAGAGTTAGGTCTGATAGTGGAATATCCCACGAGCATTACAATTTTTGTACTAGAAATCTGTTAAAATCTATATCTTGTAGAAGGTATTTGGGGAAGTAAAAGTTATTAACCCCTGACTTCCGTTGTCAAATGCCATCTATAGATAATAATTGCATGATCAGAGATCACTATGTCATAAATCATGGGGCATAGGTCAAGAGACAACATTGATTCATTTATTAAAAAAAACATAATTTATGCTTACCTGATAAATTCCTTTCTTCTGTAGTGTGATCAGTCCACGGGTCATCATTACTTCTGGGATATTAACTGCTCCCCTACAGGAAGTGCAAGAGGATTCACCCAGCAGAGCTGCATATAGCTCCTCCCCTCTACGTCACTCCCAGTCATTCGACCAAGGACCAACGAGAAAGGAAAAGCCAAGGGTGAAGTGGTGACTGGAGTATAAATTAAAAAATATTTACCTGCCTTAAAAACAGGGCGGGCCGTGGACTGATCACACTACAGAAGAAAGGAATTTATCAGGTAAGCATAAATTATGTTTTCTTCTGTTAAGTGTGATCAGTCCACGGGTCATCATTACTTCTGGGATACCAATACCAAAGCAAAAGTACACGGATGACGGGTGGGATAGGCAGGCTCTTTATACAGAAGGAACCACTGCCTGAAGAACCTTTCTCCCAAAAATAGCCTCCGATGAAGCAAAGGTGTCAAATTTGTAAAATTTGGAAAAAGTATGAAGCGAAGACCAAGTTGCAGCCTTGCAAATCTGTTCAACAGAGGCCTCATTCTTGAAGGCCCAAGTGGAAGCCACAGCTGTAGTAGAATGAGCTGTAATTCTTTCAGGGGGCTGCTGTCCAGCAGTCTCATAAGCTAAACGAATTATGCTACGAAGCCAAAAAGAAAGAGAGGTAGCGGAAGCTTTTTGACCTCTCCTCTGCCCAGAGTAAATGACAAACAGAGAAGACGTTTGTCGGAATTCCTTAGTTGCCTGCAAGTAAAATTTTAGAGCCCGGACTACATCCAGGTTGTGCAGTAGACGTTCCTTCTTTGAAGAAGGATTTGGGCATAAAGAAGGAACAACAATCTCTTGATTGATATTCCTGTTAGTAACTACCTTAGGTAAGAACCCAGGTTTAGTACGCAGAACTACCTTATCCGAATGAAAAATCAAATAAGGAGAATCACAATGTAAGGCTGATAATTCAGAGACTCTTCGAGCCGAGGAAATAGCCATTAAAAAAAGAACTTTCCAAGATAACAACTTTATATCAATGGAATGAAGGGGTTCAAACGGAACGCCCTGTAAAACATTAAGAACAAGGTTTAAACTCCATGGTGGAGCAACAGTTTTAAACACAGGCTTAATCCTGGCCAAAGCCTGACAAAAAGCCTGGACGTCAGGAACTTCTGACAGACGTTTGTGTAACAGAATGGACAGAGCTGAGATCTGTCCCTTTAATGAACTAGCAGAAAAACCCTTTTCTAAACCTTCTTGTAGAAAAGACAATATCCTAGGAATCCTAACCTTACTCCAAGAGTAACCTTTGGATTCACACCAATGTAGGTATTTACGCCATATCTTATGGTAAATCTTTCTGGTAACAGGTTTCCTAGTCTGTATTAAGGTACTAATAACTGACTCAGAAAACCCACGTCTTGATAAAATTAAGCGTTCAATTTCCAAGCAGTCAGCTTCAGAGAAGTTAGATTTTGATGTTTGAAGGGACCCTGTATCAGAAGGTCCTGTTTCAGAGGTAGAGACCAAGGCGGACAGGATGACATGTCCACCAGGTCTGCATACCAAGTCCTGCGTGGCCACGCAGGTGCTATTAGAATCACTGATGCTCTCTCTTGTTTGATTCTGGCTATCAATCGAGGAAGCAACGGGAAGGGTGGAAACACGTAAGCCATCCTGAAGTCCCAAGGTGCTGTCAGAGCATCTATCAGGACTGCTCCTGGATCCCTGGATCTGGACCCGTAACGAGGAAGCTTGGCGTTCTGTCGAGACGCCATGAGATCTATCTCTGGTTTGCCCCAACGTCGAAGTATTTGGGCAAAGACCTCCGGATGAAGTTCCCACTCCCCCGGATGAAAAGTCTGACGACTTAAGAAATCCGCCTCCCAGTTCTCCACTCCCGGGATGTGGATTGCTGACAGGTGGCAAGAGTGAGACTCTGCCCAGCGAATTATCTTTGATACTTCCATCATAGCTAGGGAGCTTCTTGTCCCTCCCTGATGGTTGATGTAAGCTACAGTCGTGATGTTGTCCGACTGAAACCTGATGAACCCCCGAGTTGTCAACTGGGGCCAAGCCAGGAGGGCATTGAGAACTGCTCTCAATTCCAGAATGTTTATTGGCAGGAGACTCTCCTCCTGACTCCATAGTCCCTGAGCCTTCAGGGAATTCCAGACGGCACCCCAACCTAGAAGGCTGGCGTCTGTTGTTACAATTGTCCAGTCTGGTCTGCTGAATGGCATCCCCCTGGACAGGTGTGGCCGAGAAAGCCACCATAGAAGAGAATTTTTGGTCTCTTGATCCAGATTCAGAGAAGGGGATAAGTCTGAGTAATCCCCATTCCACTGACCTAGCATGCACAGTTGCAGTGGTCTGAGGTGTAAGCGTGCAAAGGGTACTATGTCCATTGCCGCTACCATTAAGCCGATTACCTCCATACATTGAGCCACTGACGGGTGTTGAATGGAATGAAGAGTGCGGCAAGCACTTTGAAGTCTTGATAGCCTGTCCTCTGTCAGGTAAATCTTCATTTCTACAGAATCTATAAGAGTCCCCAGGAAGGGAACTCTTGTGAGTGGAACGAGTGAACTTTTCTTTTCGTTCACCTTCCATCCATGTGACCTTAGAAATGCCAGCACTAACTCTGTATGAGATTTGGCAGTTTGAAAGCTTGAAGCTTGTATCAGAATGTCGTCTAGGTATGGAGCTACCGAGATTCCCCGCGGTCTTAGTACCGCCAGAAGAGCACCCAGAACCTTTGTGAAGATTCTTGGCGCTGTAGCCAATCCGAATGGAAGAGCCACAAACTGGTAATGCCTGTCTAGGAAGGCAAACCTTAGGTACCGGTAATGATCTTTGTGAATCGGTATGTGCAGGTAAGCATCTTTTAAATCTACAGTGGTCATGTACTGACCCTCTTGGATCATAGGTAAAATTGTCCGAATAGTCTCCATCTTGAACGATGGAACTCTTAGGAATTTGTTTAGGATCTTTAAGTCCAGGATTGGTCTGAAAGTTCCCTCTTTTTTGGGAACCACAAACAGATTTGAGTAAAACCCCTGTCCCTGTTCCGATCGTGGAACTGGATGGATTACTCCCATTAACAAGAGCTCTTGTACGCAGCGTAGAAAAGCCTCTTTCTTTGTCTGGATTGTTGACAATCTTGACAGATGAAATCTCTCTCTTGGAGGAGAGTATTTGAAGTCCAGAAGGTATCCCTGAGATATTATCTCTAGCGCCCAGGGATCCTGAACATCTCTTGCCCAAGCCTGGGCGAAGAGAGAAAGTCTGCCCCCCACTAGATCCGATCCCGGATCGGGGGCCCTCAATTCATGCTGTTTTGGGGGCAGCAGCAGGTTTCCTAGTCTGCTTGCCCTTGTTCCAGGACTGGTTAGGTTTCCAGCCTTGTCTGTAGCGAGCAACAGCTCCTTCCTGTTTTGGTGCAGAGGAAGTTGATGCTGCTCCTGCTTTGAAATTACGAAAGGAACGAAAACTAGACTGTCTAGTCTTGGCTTTGGCTTTGTCCTGAGGCAGGGCATGGCCTTTACCTCCTGTAATGTCAGCGATAATCTCTTTCAACCCGGGCCCGAATAAGGTCTGCCCTTTGAAAGGTATATTAAGCAATTTAGACTTAGAAGTAACATCAGCTGACCAGGATTTTAGCCACAGCGCCCTGCGTGCCTGAATGGCGAATCCTGAATTCTTCGCCGTAAGTTTAGTAAGATGTACTACGGCCTCCGAAATGAATGAATTAGCTAGTTTAAGGACTCTAAGCCTGTCCGTAATGTCGTCCAGAGTAGCTGAACCAATGTTCTCTTCCAGAGACTCAATCCAGAATGCCGCTGCAGCCGTGATCGGCGCAATGCATGCAAGGGGTTGCAATATAAAACCTTGTTGAACAAACATTTTCTTAAGGTAACCCTCTAACTTTTTATCCATTGGATCTGAAAAAGCACAGCTATCCTCCACCGGGATAGTGGTACGCTTAGCTAAAGTAGAAACTGCTCCCTCCACCTTAGGGACCGTTTGCCATAAGTCCCTTGTGGTGGCGTCTATTGGAAACATTTTTCTAAATATCGGAGGGGGTGAGAACGGCACACCGGGTCTATCCCACTCCTTAGTAACAATTTCAGTAAGTCTCTTAAGTATAGGAAAAACCTCAGTACTCGTCGGTACCGCAAAATATTTATCCAACCTACACATTTTCTCTGGTATTGCAACTGTGTTACAATCATTCAGAGCCGCTAACACCTCCCCTAGTAATACACGGAGGTTTTCCAGTTTAAATTTAAAATTTGAAATATCTGAATCCAGTCTGTTTGGATCAGAACCGTCACCCACAGAATGAAGTTCTCCGTCCTCATGTTCTGCCACCTGTGACGCAGTGTCTGACATGGCCCTAATATTATCAGCGCACTCTGTTCTCACCCCAGAGTGATCACGCTTACCTTTTAGTTCTGGTAATTTAGCCAAAACTTCAGTCATAACAGTAGCCATATCCTGTAATGTGATTTGTAATGGCCGCCAAGCTGTACTCGGCGCTACAATATCACGCACCTCCCTCTGAGCGGGAGATGTAGGTACTGACACGTGAGGCGAGTTAGTCGGCATAACTCTCCCCTCGTTGTTTGGTGAAATTTGTTCAATTTGTACAGATTGATTTTTATTTAAAGTAGCATCAATACAGTTAGTACATAAATTTCTATTGGGCTCCACTTTGGCATTGCAACAAATGACACAGGTATCATCTTCTGAATCAGACATGTTTAACACACTAGCAAATAAACTTGCAACTTGGAAATACAATTCAAATAGAATAATATTAAAACGTACTGTGCCTTTAAGAAGCACAGAAGATCTATGACAGTTAAAAATTAATAAATTGAAACAGTTATAGCCTCAATCCTTGTAAACAACACAACTTTAGCAAAGGTTTAATCCCATTAGCAAAGATAACAATTTCTGAAAGCAGGAAACAAATTACAGAATAAAAGTTTTTATTTCAGTCAAACTATAATTCTCACAGCTCTGCTGAGAGAAATTACCTCCCTCAAAATAAGTTTTGAAGACCCCTGAGCTCTGTAGAGATGAACCAGATCATGCAGGGAATACAATGAGTTGCTGACTGAAATATTTGATGCATAGTAAAAGCGCCCCTCCCCCACACACACAGCAGTGAGGGAGAACAGAAACTGACAGAAAAAACAGATTTAAGCAACTGCCAAGTGGAAAAATGGTGCCCAAACATTTATTCACTCAGTACCTCAGCAAATGAAAACGATTTTACATTCCAGCAAAAACGTTAAACATAATCTCTAGTTATTAAACAGCTTTATGTCTTTCTTACAGTGTAATTCTAGTGAAGTACCATTCTCCCAGAATACTGAAGTGTAAAGTATACATACATGACATTATATCGGTATGGCAGGATTTTCTCATCAATTCCATTGTCAGAAAATAAAAACAGAATTTATGTTTACCTGATAAATTACTTTCTCCAACGGTGTGTCCGGTCCACGGCGTCATCCTTACTTGTGGGATATTCTCTTCCCCAACAGGAAATGGCAAAGAGCCCAGCAAAGCTGGTCACATGATCCCTCCTAGGCTCCGCCTACCCCAGTCATTCGACCGACGTTAAGGAGGAATATTTGCATAGGAGAAACCATATGATACCGTGGTGACTGTAGTTAAAGAAAATAAATTATCAGACCTGATTAAAAAACCAGGGCGGGCCGTGGACCGGACACACCGTTGGAGAAAGTAATTTATCAGTTAAACATAAATTCTGTTTTCTCCAACATCGGTGTGTCCGGTCCACGGCGTCATCCTTACTTGTGGGAACCAATACCAAAGCTTTAGGACACGGATGATGGGAGGGAGCAAATCAGGTCACCTAGATGGAAGGCACCACGGCTTGCAAAACCTTTCTCCCAAAAATAGCCTCAGAAGAAGCAAAAGTATCAAACTTGTAAAATTTAGTAAAAGTGTGCAGTGAAGACCAAGTCGCTGCCCTACATATCTGATCAACAGAAGCCTCGTTCTTGAAGGCCCATGTGGAAGCCACAGCCCTAGTGGAATGAGCTGTGATTCTTTCGGGAGGCTGCCGTCCGGCAGTCTCGTAAGCCAATCTGATGATGCTTTTAATCCAAAAAGAGAGAGAGGTAGAAGTTGCTTTTTGACCTCTCCTTTTACCGGAATAAACAACAAACAAGGAAGATGTTTGTCTAAAATCCTTTGTAGCATCTAAATAGAATTTTAGAGCGCGAACAACATCCAAATTGTGCAACAAACGTTCCTTCTTCGAAACTGGTTTCGGACACAGAGAAGGTACGATAATCTCCTGGTTAATGTTTTTGTTAGAAACAACTTTTGGAAAAAAACCAGGTTTAGTACGTAAAACCACCTTATCTGCATGGAACACCAGATAAGGAGGAGAACACTGCAGAGCAGATAATTCTGAAACTCTTCTAGCAGAAGAAATTGCAACCAAAAACAAAACTTTCCAAGATAATAACTTAATATCAACGGAATGTAAGGGTTCAAACGGAACCCCCTGAAGAACTGAAAGAACTAAGTTGAGACTCCAAGGAGGAGTCAAAGGTTTGTAAACAGGCTTGATTCTAACCAGAGCCTGAACAAAGGCTTGAACATCTGGCACAGCTGCCAGCTTTTTGTGAAGTAACACAGACAAGGCAGAAATCTGTCCCTTCAGGGAACTTGCAGATAATCCTTTTTCCAATCCTTCTTGAAGGAAGGATAGAATCTTAGGAATCTTAACCTTGTCCCAAGGGAATCCTTTAGATTCACACCAACAGATATATTTTTTCCAAATTTTGTGGTAAATCTTTCTAGTTACAGGCTTTCTGGCCTGAACAAGAGTATCGATAACAGAATCTGAGAACCCTCGCTTCGATAAGATCAAGCGTTCAATCTCCAAGCAGTCAGCTGGAGTGAGACCAGATTCGGATGTTCGAACGGACCTTGAACAAGAAGGTCTCGTCTCAAAGGTAGCTTCCATGGTGGAGCCGATGACATATTCACCAGATCTGCATACCAAGTCCTGCGTGGCCACGCAGGAGCTATCAAGATCACCGACGCCCTTTCCTGATTGATCCTGGCTACCAGCCTGGGGATGAGAGGAAACGGCGGGAATACATAAGCTAGTTTGAAGGTCCAAGGTGCTACTAGTGCATCCACTAGAGCCGCCTTGGGATCCCTGGATCTGGACCCGTAGCAAGGAACTTTGAAGTTCTGACGAGAGGCCATCAGATCCATGTCTGGAATGCCCCACAGTTGAGTGACTTGGGCAAAGATTTCCGGATGGAGTTCCCACTCCCCCGGATGCAATGTCTGACGACTCAGAAAATCCGCTTCCCAATTTTCCACTCCTGGGATGTGGATAGCAGACAGGTGGCAGGAGTGAGACTCCGCCCATAGAATGATTTTGGTCACTTCTTCCATCGCCAGGGAACTCCTCGTTCCCCCCTGATGGTTGATGTACGCAACAGTTGTCATGTTGTCTGATTGAAACCGTATGAACTTGGCCCTCGCTAGCTGAGGCCAAGCCTTGAGAGCATTGAATATCGCTCTCAGTTCCAGAATATTTATCGGTAGAAGAGATTCTTCCCGAGACCAAAGACCCTGAGCTTTCAGGGATCCCCAGACCGCGCCCCAGCCCATCAGACTGGCGTCGGTCGTGACAATGACCCACTCTGGTCTGCGGAAGGTCATCCCTTGTGACAGGTTGTCCAGGGACAGCCACCAACGGAGTGAGTCTCTGGTCCTCTGATTTACTTGTATCCTCGGAGACAAGTTTGTATAGTCCCCATTCCACTGACTGAGCATGCACAGTTGTAATGGTCTTAGATGAATGCGCGCAAAAGGAACTATGTCCATTGCCGCTACCATCAAACCTATCACTTCCATGCACTGCGCTATGGAAGGAAGAGGAACGGAATGAAGTATCCGACAAGAGTCTAGAAGTTTTGTTTTTCTGGCCTCTGTCAGAAAAATCCTCATTTCTAAGGAGTCTATTATTGTTCCCAAGAAGGGAACCCTTGTTGACGGAGATAGAGAACTCTTTTCCACGTTCACTTTCCATCCGTGAGATCTGAGAAAGGCCAGGACGATGTCCGTGTGAGCCTTTGCTTGAGGAAGGGACGACGCTTGAATCAGAATGTCGTCCAAGTAAGGTACTACAGCAATGCCCCTTGGTCTTAGCACAGCTAGAAGGGACCCTAGTACCTTTGTGAAAATCCTTGGAGCAGTGGCTAATCCGAAAGGAAGCGCCACGAACTGGTAATGCTTGTCCAGGAATGCGAACCTTAGGAACCGATGATGTTCCTTGTGGATAGGAATATGTAGATACGCATCCTTTAAATCCACCGTTGTCATGAATTGACCTTCCTGGATGGAAGGAAGAATTGTTCGAATGGTTTCCATTTTGAACGATGGAACCTTGAGAAACTTGTTTAAGATCTTGAGATCTAAGATTGGTCTGAACGTTCCCTCTTTTTTGGGAACTATGAACAGATTGGAGTAGAACCCCATCCCTTGTTCTCCTAATGGAACAGGATGAATCACTCCCATTTTTAACAGGTCTTCTACACAACGTAAGAATGCCTGTCTTTTTATGTGGTCTGAAGACAACTGAGACCTGTGGAACCTCCCCCTTGGGGGAAGCCCCTTGAATTCCAGAAGATAACCTTGGGAGACTATTTCTAGCGCCCAAGGATCCAGAACATCTCTTGCCCAAGCCTGAGCGAAGAGAGAGAGTCTGCCCCCCACCAGATCCGGTCCCGGATCGGGGGCCAACATTTCATGCTGTCTTGGTAGCAGTGGCAGGTTTCTTGGCCTGCTTTCCCTTGTTCCAGCCTTGCATTGGTCTCCAAGCTGGCTTGGCTTGAGAAGTATTACCCTCTTGCTTAGAGGACGTAGCACTTTGGGCTGGTCCGTTTCTACGAAAGGGACGAAAATTAGGTTTATTTTTGGCCTTGAAAGGCCGATCCTGAGGAAGGGCGTGGCCCTTACCCCCAGTGATATCAGAGATAATCTCTTTCAAGTCAGGGCCAAACAGCGTTTTCCCCTTGAAAGGAATGTTAAGTAGCTTGTTCTTGGAAGACGCATCAGCTGACCAAGATTTCAACCAAAGCGCTCTGCGCGCCACAATAGCAAACCCAGAATTCTTAGCCGCTAACCTAGCCAATTGCAAAGTGGCATCTAGGGTGAAAGAATTAGCCAATTTGAGAGCATTGATTCTGTCCATAATCTCCTCATAAGGAGGAGAATCACTATCGACCGCCTTTACCAGCTCATCGAACCAGAAACACGCGGCTGTAGCGACAGGGACAATGCATGAAATTGGTTGTAGAAGGTAACCCTGCTGAACAAACATCTTTTTAAGTAAACCTTCTAATTTTTTATCCATAGGATCTTTGAAAGCACAACTATCTTCTATGGGTATAGTGGTGCGTTTGTTTAAAGTGGAAACCGCTCCCTCGACCTTGGGGACTGTCTGCCATAAGTCCTTTCTGGGGTCGACCATAGGAAACAATTTTTTAAATATGGGGGGAGGGACGAAAGGAATACCGGGCCTTTCCCATTCTTTATTTACAATGTCCGCCACCCGCTTGGGTATAGGAAAAGCTTCTGGGAGCCCCGGGACCTCTAGGAACTTGTCCATTTTACATAGTTTCTCTGGGATGACCAACTTGTCACAATCATCCAGAGTGGATAATACCTCCTTAAGCAGAATGCGGAGATGTTCCAACTTAAATTTAAACGTAAATACATCAGGTTCAGCTTGTTGAGAAATGTTCCCTGAATCAGTAATTTCTCGCTCAGACAAAACCTCCCTGGCCCCATCAGACTGGTTTAGGGGCCCTTCAGAACCATTATTATCAGCGTCGTCATGCTCTTCAGTATCTAAAACAGAGCAGTCGCGCTTACGCTGATAAGTGTGCATTTTGGCTAAAATGTTTTTGACAGAATTATCCATTACAGCCGTTAATTGTTGCATAGTAAGGAGTATTGGCGCGCTAGATGTACTAGGGGCCTCCTGAGTGGGCAAGACTCGTGTAGACGAAGGAGGGAATGATGCAGTACCATGCTTACTCCCCTCACTTGAGGAATCATCTTGGGCATCATTGTCATTGTCACATAAATCACATTTATTTAAATGAGAAGGAACTCTGGCTTCCCAACATTCAGAACACAGTCTATCTGGTAGTTCAGACATGTTAAACAGGCATAAACTTGATAACAAAGTACAAAAAACGTTTTAAAATAAAACCGTTACTGTCACTTTAAATTTTAAACTGAACACACTTTATTACTGCAATTGCGAAAAAATATGAAGGAATTGTTCAAAATTCACCAAAATTTCACCACAGTGTCTTAAAGCCTTAAAAGTATTGCACACCAAATTTGGAAGCTTTAACCCTTAAAATAACGGAACCGGAGCCGTTTTTAACTTTAACCCCTTTACAGTCCCTGGTATCTGCTTTGCTGAGACCCAACCAAGCCCAAAGGGGAATACGATACCAAATGACGCCTTCAGAAAGTCTTTTCTATGTATCAGAGCTCCTCACACATGCGACTGCATGTCATGCCTCTCAAAAACAAGTGCGCAACACCGGCGCGAAAATGAGGCTCTGCCTATGATTTGGGAAAGCCCCTAAAGAATAAGGTGTCTAAAACAGTGCCTGCCGATATAATCTTATCAAAATACCCAGATTAAATGATTCCTCAAGGCTAAATATGTGTTAATAATGAATCGATTTAGCCCAGAAAAAGTCTACAGTCTTAATAAGCCCTTGTGAAGCCCTTATTTACTATCTTAATAAACATGGCTTACCGGATCCCATAGGGAAAATGACAGCTTCCAGCATTACATCGTCTTGTTAGAATGTGTCATACCTCAAGCAGCAAGAGACTGCTCACTGTTCCCCCAACTGAAGTTAATTCCTCTCAACAGTCCTGTGTGGAACAGCCATGGATTTTAGTAACGGTTGCTAAAATCATTTTCCTCATACAAACAGAAATCTTCATCTCTTTTCTGTTTCTGAGTAAATAGTACATACCAGCACTATTTTAAAATAACAAACTCTTGATTGAATAATAAAAACTACAGTTAAACACTAAAAAACTCTAAGCCATCTCCGTGGAGATGTTGCCTGTACAACGGCAAAGAGAATGACTGGGGTAGGCGGAGCCTAGGAGGGATCATGTGACCAGCTTTGCTGGGCTCTTTGCCATTTCCTGTTGGGGAAGAGAATATCCCACAAGTAAGGATGACGCCGTGGACCGGACACACCTATGTTGGAGAAAACTGCTACATACCTCTATGCAGATTCATCTGCCCGCTGTCCCCTGATCTGAAGTTTACCTCACTCCTCAGATGGCCGAGAACAGCAATATGATCTTAACTACTCCGGCTAAAATCATAGCAAAACTCTGGTAGATTCTTCCTCAAACTCTGCCAGAGAGGTAATAACACACTCCGGTGCTATTTTAAAATAACAAACTTTTGATTGAAGATATAAAACTAAGTATAATCACCATAGTCCTCTCACACGACCTATCTAGTTGCTGGGTGCAAGAGAATGACTGGGAGTGACGTAGAGGGGAGGAGCTATATGCAGCTCTGCTGGGTGAATCCTCTTGCACTTCCTGTAGGGGAGCAGTTAATATCCCAGAAGTAATGATGACCCGTGGACTGATCACACTTAACAGAAGAAAGATCTATTTGGGACAACGCTTTATGAGTCTTAGACTCACAAGTAAAGCTTCTTATGTCGGGATTTTTAATTCACCATATGTCATACAAATTCAGTTTATTGCGGAAGGCAGCAAATAATTTGTATTCAGATTTTCTACCTATATTTTTATTTTATTTTTTAACAGTTTCAAAATTTATTTTTTAACAGTTTCAAAAAATGTTAACAGTTTCAAAATTATGCTCCTCTTCGCTGTTGAGGTTATTCCCCCTACATTTCAAGATAACATATTAACCAACTCCCTAAGTCTTAAACTTCCCCAAAAAAAAGAAGGGTAAAAGGAAACTGTTCTCCGAGTATCGCATCTTCAGAAAATAGTAGAATTCTTTATTCAACAATATTCCTATACACAACATCAACAATGACCAATAGAGGCCAAGATCTAATCTATATTTTAAGACCATCAAAAATACGAGAGAAAAGGAAAAACCAAACATAGCACATCTTGTGTTATACTACAATAGTGAACTAATGTACTCTCTAGCATCTTGAGCAGTTTTCAGAGTAATATTTTCATTATTTACCTTAAAACAGATTTTAGCTGGATAGATAAGTCTGGCCTGGACACCTTTCTGTATTAAGGACGTACAGTAAGGGGACATTTCTCTACGTTTCGTCATAGTTTCAACAGAGAAATCTTGAAACAAAAGAGTTTTCTCATGTCCTATCATTATCGAGTTTTTTAGTCTAAATTGCCTCATAATTGTTATCTTATCTTGAAAGTTTAGGTACTTTACCATGATAGGTCTAGGTTTATATGTGTCATCAATACCAGCTTTGGGAGCACGCAATCTATGTGCCCTCTTTACCAAAAAAAAAAAAAGATGTATCTGAAGTTTGAAGACCCAACAATAGTGGTAGGTCTTTGATGGCAAATTTAATTAGGTCCTAAGGCAAAACCGTTTCTGAAAGGCCAATTACCTTCATGTTATTCCTTCGTGAGCGGTCTTCTAGTTCCTCTACCTTAGATTGTAAGTTTTTTATTGCATCATCTTGGGATTTAGTCAGCTTTTCCTGTATACCTATTTGGTCCTCTAGGTCAGATACTCGTAATTCCGCCTCTGCTAGCCTTCTCGAAAACTGTCTAACCTCTTCAGTGAGACCTGATATCTCACTTTTAATTAAGTTAAATAGTGGCAATATTAGGTCAGAATTTGTTGTATCAATATTTGGGGGTCATAATTGTCAGGCTGTATCCCCTGTAAGTCAATACTCTGTTCTAAATCAGGGCTTTTTGGGGGTTTTCTCATTGTTTAGGAGGCATTGCTGGCGATTTAGTTTTAGATTGAGTGATAAATCTTTCCATAAATAAAAAAATTGTGGATGGATATTAAATCAAGTGTACACATAAAATCTAAACTGGTGGTGAATATATTTAAACAAAACACGATATAGTATTGCAAAAAAAGAAAAAAGAAAAAAAATATATTTATTTTTTCCCTTTTTCCCTTCATTTTTTTTTTCTAAGTGTGGAGTGAATCTTTTGTGTCTATTATTTAGAGTGAATATCAATCCGGAGAGAGCTAAATTTAGCTCTAAAGCACGTGAATCTGACGCCAAGCACAGATCAACTCAAATTGGTAACATCACAGCAATGACAGCATACAACAATATGCATACAAAAAAAAAAGCCTCATAACAATATACAATAGGTTTAGACTATAATAGATCTATGCAAAGTTTTCAATTAGGCAGTTACCAATGAGTCTTATTTTGGTACTAATTTCTTATAAAACATAGTTATCCTATTCCTAAGGGACCGTGGATCAAGAACCCTTACGAAGGAGTCTACCCTTACCACTGTTTGACATTAAACCACCAGCTATAGCAATACAGTGTATAATAGCAAGTTAAGACAAAATAGAGTAGATCTTGATTCCCAATAAATTTGGGCAACATTACAGTTACAAGCGGTTAGTATTTGTTTAACAGATACTTATAATCATCAGGCATATAACCATGGCAGCATAATAGTAGTGTAGGGCCTTGTTTCCAGCTCTTCAGCTTATAAATATTAGCCAGTGTAACCTACAAAGGATCAGAAAATCAGTTAATCAGCAAATGGCCTAGACCCATCTTCATTCATTAGGCCTTCCAGACCAGCAAACAAGATAAAAAAGTACAAACTCTTGCTGCACATTGAGATTCACTGATGTGAGGTATTAGCTGCCAGTACATTCAGCAGGCATGTGTATAAACAACAGTAATGTAGCACAGGGGCCAGTACCACAATTTAAATGTCAATTTTCAACGAGTATTCCATGACCATTAGGGTAATTCAAATTTTAACCCCTGCTCAATGGTCTTCTAGTGCTCTTTCCAGGGCGCTCCATCCTCTGTACAGCAGTCAGTGACCAGCTTACAGTATTTCCGTAGAGGAGGATCTTTCAGTTAGACTCTTATGGTAAGACTTACTCACTCCAGCAAGCCGTTTTGTGAGCTAACTTTCGCACCAGCCCATCCAGTTGGTTTCTAGGTGCATGAGAGTTCCTTCTCCTTCCCCTGGATTGTGTACAGCACTGGGAATCGTCTGGGCGGTCGGCTTGTTATCCGCCTGGGTCTTTTTCCAGCCTACCGGAAAACACTTTGTGGCTCTCCAAAGCCCCCGGATGTGAGGACTGGCTGCGACAGTCAGGAATCAGCTAGGCCTCAGCGTCGGGGCATGTTCCCACGCTCCGGTCTTCCGCCCGCCTAGAGAGCCCCCTGGCCTAAGTGACTGCTCACGGCAATGGGGATTTGTGATGTGGAGGATGTCTGGATAGATCTCTGTCTCCCAAACCACGGGACCACAGAATCGTGCGTCTACGCAAAGCTCCTCCTCCAGCGGAAGTCTATCAATAGTTATAAATTCATCATTTTGATACTTGTTTGTTTCCATTTAACCCCTTCAAGCCATTGTTCCATGCCGTCCTAACAGCGCTGGGGCTCTAATGCCCTTAGGAAGGCATGGGACGTCCTACCTTTTTTGGCATTCTGCAGCCTCCTCATTTTGTTTAAAGAGACACTCAACTCAAACTTTCATAATTCAGAACAGGGGTGGGCAGACTTTTGTAAGGCAAGGGCTACCTCTAATTTTATTCCAAGTGACGTGGTCAGATAATGAAATATAATTGTTGGGCAATTAATTAGGGCTTAAATTCCTTTAACTTTTGTTTGCATAATTTGCTGTTTAACGGATAATCTTTATCAAAAAACTTTAATGCATGCTTTTAAAATGTTTTTCAACATTTCCTTTTTTGGAAGTGCCACACTTGCATGGCATATAAGACACAAACATTTTGCTTTCACCATTGTGAAGAAAAAAACTCTTCTTCTCATTTTATATTAAAATAATAAGTTTTTCGTTTCTTTGCACTTGTTTCTGACATTCCACTCTTTTAATATAATAAAATGTACCATATTCCTCAGTGTACTACTGTACTGTCAAGCTAGCTTTGAGGTGCACAGACGGGGAAGCAAGTAAATGTTCCTCTGCAGGAAGCCTCATTAAAAAAAATATAGACAAGGACCTGCTGGCTGAAAAATGTATTTTTGCTACCAATAAGACCTGTTGGCTGAAAATTTTATTTTTGCCACAAGCAGGACCTGCTGGCTGAAAATTTAATTTTTGCCACAAAAAAAGGACCTGCTGGCTGAAAATTTAATTTTTGCCACAAATAGGACCTGCTGGCAAAAAGTTTTTATTTTTTCTACAAATAGGAACTGCTGGCTGAAAATTTTATTTTTGCTACAAATAGGACCTGCTGGCTGAAAATTTTATTTTTGCCACAAATAGGACTTGCTGGCTGAAAATTTTATTTTGCCACAAATAGGACCTGCTGGCTGAAAATTTTATTTTTGCCACAAATAGGACCTGCTGGCTGAAAATTGTATTTTTGCCACAAATAGGACCTGCTGGCTGAAAAACATAAATTATGCTTACCTGATAATTTAATTTCCTTCTGTATGAGGAGAGTCCACTGCATCATTCCTTACTGTTGGGAAATACTGAACCTGACCACCAGGAGCAGGCAAAGACACCCGAGTCAAAGGCTTAAATACTCCCCCTACTTCCCTCATATCCCAGTCATTGTGCCAAGGGAACAAGGAACAGTAGGAGAAATATCAGGGTATAAATGGTGCCGAAAGAGACTACCTAATTTTGGTCCGCTCATCGGAGTATGCGGGCGGAGGCCATGGACTCTCCTCATACAGAAGGAAATTAAATTATCAGGTAAGCATAATTTATGTTTTCCTTCTTATCATTCGTTACTGTTGGGAAAACTATACCCCAGCTCTAGAGGACACTGAATAATAACGGCAGGGGTAAAGGAAAGGCGGACCCTAATCTGAGGGCACCACAGCCTTTAGAACCTTTCTCTCAAAAGCTGCTTCAGCAGAAGCAAAAGCGTCAAATAAGTAGAATTTTGAAAAAGTATGAAAGGAGGCCTCATTCTTAAAGGCCCAAAGAGGAAGCCACCGCTCTAGTGGAATGAGCCGTAATCCTCTGAGGAGGTCTAAGTCCCGTTGACTCATAAGCTAAGCGTATAACACTCCTCAACAAAAAAAGATAAGGAAGTCTTACGCTTCCCAGAGTAGATACCAAACAAGGAAGAAGTTTGCCTAAAATCCTTAGTAGCTTGAAGATAAAACTTCAAAGCTCAAACTACATCCAGATTATGAAGTAAACGTTCCTTCGAAAAAGAAGGATTAGGAAATAAGGAAGGAACCAAAATCTCCTGATTGATATTACAATCAGACACCACCTTAGGTAGAAAACCCAAGTAGGACAGCCTTATCAGTGTGGAACACCAGATAAGGAGGCTCACATTGCAAGGCAGCCATTTCAGAAACTCTGCGTGCCGAAGCAATAGCCAATAGAAAAAGAATCTTCCAGGACAATTTAATGTCAACAGAATGCATCGGCTCATACGGAGCCCGTTGTAAAAACTTAAGAACAAGATTTAAACTCCAAGGAGGAGTGTTAGATCTAAACACAGGTCTGATCCTAATCAGAGCCTTAATGAAAGATTGCACATCAGGGAACTCTGCGAGTCTCTTGTGCAGCAAAACAGAAAGGGCCTAAATCTGTCCCCTGAGGAAACTGACAGAAAGGCCCTTCTCCAGACCCCCCTGGAGAAAGGAAAGCATCCTGGCAGCCTTAACCTTATGCCAGGCTAAACCACAATCTTCACACCAGAATAAAGTAAGCTCTCCACACCTTATGATAGATGCGACAAGTAAAAGGCTTACGAGCCTGAATAAGAGTTCCAATAACCCTCTCAGAGAAACCTCTCTTGGCTAAGACTAAGCGTTCAATCTCCACGCAGTCTCAGAGAATCTAGATTTTGATGAACAAAAGGACCCTGTTCCAGCAGATCCCTGCGACAGGGTACCTTCCATGGAGGAGATGAGGGCATCCCCACCAGGTCCACGAATCACATCCTTCGCTGCCACGATGGAGCAATCAGTATCACTGATACCTGCTCCTGCTTGATGCGGGCCACTACACGAGGAAGAAGTGGTAACGGCGGAAACATTTAAATTAGATTGAACCTCCAAGGCACTGCTAATGCATCTATTAGCTCCGTCTGAGGATCCCTGGACTGCGACCCATATCTAGGTAGCTTGGAATTGAGTCAGGACGCCATGAGATCTATCTCCGGCGTCCCCCATATGTTGCAAATCTCCGCAAACACCTCGCGATGGAGAGAGCATTCCCCCGGATGAAAGGATTGTCTGCTGAGGAAATCCGCTTCCCAGTTGTCCACACCCGGAATGTGGATCGCTGACAGCGAGCAGTTGTGGGCCTCCGCCCACTCCAGAATCCGAGATACTTCCCTCATTGCTAGGGAGTTTCTCGTTCCCCCGTGATGGTTGATGTAAGCCACAGAGGTTATATTGTCTGACTGGAATCTGATAAACTGGGATGAACCCAGAAGAGGCCAAGCCTTCAGAGCATTGAAGATTGCCCGAAGTTCCAGAATGTTGATCGGGAGGGAAGATTCCTCTCAAGTCCACAGGCCCTGTGCCTTCCTGGCACCCCAGACAGCTCCCCATCCTGACAGACTTCTGTAGTCACAATCTCACAGGATGGTCTCAAGAAGGATGTCCCTTGGGACAGGTGATCTGGACACAGCCACCAGGAGAGCGATTCTCTCGACCGGTTGTCCAGAGAAATCTGTTGAGACAGATGCGAATGATCACCATTCCACTGTCTCAGCATGCACAGCTGAAGTGGTCTGAGATGGAATCTGGCAAAAGGAATGATGTCCATGCTGGACACCATGAGACGAATCACCTCCATACACCGAGCCACAGAGGGCCTTAAGGAGGTCTGGAGGGCAAGACAAGAGGAAGTTAGCTTGTAACGTCTCCGGTCTGTAAGGAAGATCCTCATGGATATGGAGTCTATTATAGTACCCAGTAATTCCACTCTGGTATTGGGAAGTGCAATAAACTGGAAGTGCTGATTCAGGAATGCAAACCTTAGGAACCTGAAGTGTTCCTTGTGTATTGGAACGTGAAGGTAAGCATCCTTCAGATCTATAGTGGTCATGAACTGTCCTTCCTGAACTAAGGGAAGGATGGACCTTATCGTCTCCATCTTGAATGAGGGGACAGATAGGAATTTGTTTAAGCACTCCTTCTTTGGGACCACAAAAAGGTTTGAATAGTACCCCAGACCTCTTTCTGCGAGAGGTATCGGGATATTGACTCCTAGGGAGGAGAGATCCCTCATGCACCCCAGAAAGGCTTCTCTCTTTTCTGGCCTTGAAGACAGGTTTGATAGGAGGAATAAAACGATTTCTGTGAAAAACACACAAGAAAAAAGGGCGCCTCCTAATGTAAAATAGTTACACAACAATAATCATATGTGATGTCAGAATCTTACTCACAATGGTAGCAGCACCCAATTGTGCTTAGTGACACCTACTGGGATTTCTCAGTGTCCCAGCTCACTGCTCCTTGGTACTAATACTCCTTTTGGCGTCTCCCCAAGATCAAGGCAAAACTCAGGCTCTCAGTCAGGTTCAGGAAATAAATGGATTTTATTAAAATTCAATAAATAAAAAAACACGGGGTGAAACAATCACCACTATGTATTAAAATGTTGCAACGTGTTTCTCAGCTTCCTCGCTGTTTCATCAGGCATATCAGCGAGGAAGCTGAGAAACGCGTTGCAAACATTTTAATACATAGTGGTGATTGTTACACCCTGTGTTTTTATTTATTGAGTTTTAAAAAAATCCATATATTTCCTGAAACTGACTGAGAGCCTGAGTTTTGCCTTAAAGGGCCACTGTAAGTAAATATTTTCTATGCCTGTTACTAACTAACTACCCCAAATACGCTTTTTATCAATAGCATTTCATTAACATATCTCTACCGTATATCAGAAATCTTGTCTGCAAATTTAATTGTTTTCCAAACCCACTCTGTGGGTATCCTTTGCTCTGTACCAATCCGTTTACAATACCTAGGTTTCAAAATGGCGCTTTAAACACAAAGTTATTGGTTTAAGTATTTTGAACACACAGTGCTGAAAATAGTGGGCAGGATAACGTGACATCATCGGCGAATAAAAGATGTAACTTTTAGAACGTTATGAAACTTTGTTTTGGAGAAAATATAGGTCAGTAGGTTTTAATTAATGTTTATTAACTTTAATATGTTAGTTGTTTAGCTTAAAAATTATAACAGAAAGCAATCCTTTAACCTCGGGGAGACGCCAAAAGGAGTACAAGTACCAAGGAGCAGTGAGCTGGGACACTGTGAGATCCCAGTAGGTGTCACTAAGCACAATTGGGTGCTGCTACCATTGTGAGTACAATTCTGACATCACATATGATTATTGTTGTGTAACTTTTACACTAGGAGGCGCCCTTCTTTCTTGTGTGTTTTCTCACAGAAATCGTTTTACATCTCAAGCTGTATTGGGAAGGAGCAGCCTACAGTTGGGGAAAAGGAATTCTCCACAGTTCCAGACAAGGACATTTTGAAATTCCCACACTATCTGCATGGACTATAAAGATAAGAAATATTCTAGATAAGACCTAATGTGAGATGTCCCTATTTGGGATCTAGATAAAAGAGGCTCTGTTTATTAGATTGTATACTTTCTACTTGTATAATTCACTAATAAGTTAGCCGACTTTTGCATCATACATATTAGCGCCCCCTTAAAGGGACAGTCTACCCAAAAATAGTTTTAACTTATATCTATAAAAGTTGCCATAGATCGTTTTTTACAAATATAGCACAATTTTTACAGGTATTCAGTTTGCAGGTAAAATCACTTACTTTGCCGCCACTGTGGTTTGAAAATGTCCGTCTGGCTCCCCCCTTTTTCGTCATCCGTGACATCATGATCTTCTTCTGATGCTTGTAATTGTCTAATTTACTCGTAACCGGCATTAGCGCATGCACCTATTCTACTACTGGGGAACTTTTTCACACCAGAACAAGCAGGCATTTTTTTTTCTCCTCTCATCTCCCTGCTGCCGCCTTCTCCTGTCCTGGAGGTATTTCAGTGTTGCCATAGAAACCTGGGCAGGCAGCTCTCCCTTCTTCTGCTCTCTCTCGAGTGCTCTGCTTGCCTGGCCGGGCCCAGAATAAGTGAATCCAGAGGATGTAATGATACAGTGATACTGTTATCCTAAAAGCCCACGTCAACCCATCATACGTTAAAAAACCTACAAATTAAATAAAAACCTCTTGATTGAGCACAGACACTAGAACAGCTGCAAACTGAAGTTAATAAGATTTTGGTGCTTTTATGGGAAAAAAAGAAACTTTGTAAACGCAAACTTGAAAACGGAATATCTATAAAAACTGTGCTATATTTGTAAAAAACGATCTATGGCAACTCTATAGATATAAGTTAAAACTATTTTTGGGTTGACTGTCCCTTTAAGTGGTGACAAGGAATTGTCACTAGCATAGAGAGATTAATAGGAGGAATCTGCCCCTGGGTGGATGAGACTTGAAACCTATCTTGTATCCCTGAGCGATGACCTCCAGGACCCACGGGTCTTGCACATCCCCAAACCAAGTGTCTGAAAAACTTAAAATATTTTTACCAGATAATTTTCCTTTCTTCTGTACGGGGAGAGTCCACAGCTGCATTCATTACTTTTGGGAAATACAGAACCTGGCCACTAGGAGGAGGCAAAGACACCCAAGCCAAAGGCTTAAATACCTACCCCACTTCCCTCATCCCCCAGTCATTATTCTGCCGAGGGAACAAGGAACAGTAGAAGAAATATCAGGGTGAAAAAGGAGCCAGAACAACGATAAAAATAACTTAAGGCCGCACACAGCTGTGGACTCTCCCCGTACAGAAGAAAAGAAAATTATCTGGTAAGCATAATTTAAGTTTTTCTTCTTAAAACGGGGAGAGTCCACAGCTGCATTCATTACTTTTGGGAAATCAATACCCAAGCTTATAGAGGACACTAAATGCAAACGGGCGGGAACAAAAAGGAGGCCCATTCTGATGGCACCAACAGCCTGACACAACCCAGATTCCCAATACAAAACTACTTCAACAGAAGCAGGAGGAACAAAAGTTGATGCACGCCCCCAAAGGATCTTGAACTCTGATCTCTCAAAAAGTATCCCAGTGACTGTCCACTCAGCCCCAAAGGGCTTCTAGGCTAACACCCACAAAGTCCGAAGACAAAGGCAGGACCTAAAAGAGATCATAACTCAGACCTTAGAGATTAATCAATGTTTGAGAGAATATGACAGTCTCTAAAGATCCAGTCTGAATCAACCCCGGAAACTACAGCTCAAGGAATTAACGAATGAACGAGCATCCTAAAACTTCTATCAGGCGACGGCAAAGAGACTGTCAAACAATCCCCCAGAATATAGGTTTAAAAATAGGATACTGCAAAGAAAACGGTCCCTAAGAACCGGGTCTCCTCAACCAGATGACAGAATGTTCCACCCCAAAGGTAAGGGGAAGCGAAAAATACAGCAATCCTCGAAAAAGAGGAGAGAAACACTGGCGAAGGAGATCTGAACCCAAATAGGACAATTCAATCCACAAAGGAGTACCGATACAGGGGGGAAAAAATCACCCCCTACACCAGGTAGTCATCTAATTCCCCCCCCCCCCCTCAGAAGGGGGGGACTCTAGCTCCTGTGGACCTCAGGAACTACAAATATACTTCCATAGCAAGATTTGTAATCCCAGCCAACCAGTAAGTGAAGCAGGGACAAATACTTATTATTGAGTATGAACCAAACATCGGACGCCTCACCTAGATGAAATAAACTAGGACCAGTCTGATATCTAGGATAGAAGGGCTCCTATAACTTGTAGAAAAACAAGAAAACAACTTCTTAACAAGCAGTAAGACGACTTAGTACCCAAACAGGACCAGCCTCTTGTAAAGGATACATGTCTGATGTAACCCTCCAAAGAACAGAGTGAACCAGTACCAAACCAGGACCAGCCTGATGTCCAGGGTACGACCAAACTGTTCAAGGGCCAACAGAAAGATCTAAACCCTAGCAGGGCTAGACTAAATAAACAGACAAACGATAGATAAATAAGCTCTGAGGCTTAAACATTGTCTCTTAACATACTCTTTTTTTTTTTTTTTAAGTGACTTCCGCCGGAAGCAACAACCATTGCGACCATAAAAATCGCTAATATCAAAATCCCAGAGAGAAAAAAAAGTTTCCTAAAAGGAAAAGTCTACAACAGTCTCAAGCTCCGGAAATAAAATAAACACATCCTAACCGGATCAAAAGAAAGTAGGCAGCACCCGCAGGTGAACGCCAAAAGGAATGGAAAACACTAACAGGGCCAGCCTGTCAGAGACCTGATTCCTCAAGAGCTCAGAACTGGGAATAGATACATAAACAAAAGACCATCAGGAGTAGGATCCACATCCCTCTCTCGTCTAGCGCTGTTTGCCATCTGAATCAGAAGACTGAGGATCCGGTGGAAAATCAAGAATGAAATCCTCCAAAGCCTCCAACACCAGCCTCAGCAGTACATGCAGGCGTGTCAGTCTGAATCTAAAGGCAAACTCATCTCCAGCGGGGCATTTAAAAGGCCCTGACCCTGACGGCTGTACCCCTGAAGCCTCAGAGGGAACCGCTCCCCCAGAGGAAAGACCCGTCTCACTTGACGCCCCCAGGTTAAGAGGACACGGATAAGCTCTTTGTTGGCCATCAGGAAGATGTAAATGCGCCAATGCCAAAAATATGGCCATGTGCAACCGTGCAGCAAACTCTGGTGGAAATAAACCTCCTTCCGGAGAAAGAGAAACGGTATTTGGGACAACTGCCTGTGTATGAACAGAAGATTCCAGGGAACGCACCTCACGGGACACAGAATCCTCAGAGGCAAACAGCTCAGAGGTCTCTAAGCTCTCCCCAGTGGGAGAAAAGAGCATTCTATTATGGCATACGGAACATAATTGATTGGACTGGATTACCCGGGCCTCCATACAATCTAAGCAGGTAACAGAATCTGAATATGAGAAATCCTCCTCAGAAAAATCAGAATCCTCCGAAACTTGACCGAACAAATTATGGACAAAAATAACTGGGGCACTCACCACCTATTATGACCCATACAAGTAGAGAACAGACCCTCTCCACAGACACTCGGTCAAGAATGCGGAAATGGAGAACGTAAACTTGACCACGCCCGGTCACGAGGTGCAACCCACAGGCAAAGTAAAAGCGCGCCAGTCCAATCAAGAACTGTGCAGCTCGAAAAACCTGTACATTCCGTAACAGCCATGAGCCTCAAACATCACTACACATAAGCAGACAGAATTACATAACAAACATGATTAAAGTCCCCCACTGTTCAATAACCCCACCTCAGGAGATATTAACCCTAGATTCCATGAAGATAAAGGAGTCCCACTGAGACCCTGTCTTCTATCATTACATTACATTCCCATAGTGAAAGGAAAATGAAACGATCTTACAGGAATCTATGCCGTGGAACAGTAACACTGTCCTTCAAGTTTGACAGATAGTAGCGTTGCTTCTGACATGGACTTGAGTGAAGAAAGCAGACAGCAAAACTCGTCAACGCTGATTGCTTATGGAGCTGTTAATATGAGTTGGGATGGTTTCGCAGAAAGACTCTTCCTGCATCTCCAGGCTCCAACTTTCATCCATGCTCTCACTGAGAGGCTGACAGGACTACTTAAAACTCCAGTCCCATCTCGAAGAGTACTACACTCCATAAGAGACTATTCCGTAATCTTCTGACCCTTCTCTGCACCTCCTGTGACGAAAGGCAAAGAATGACTGGGGGATGAGGGAAGTTGGGGAGGTATTTAAGCCTTTGGCTGGGGGGTCTTTGCCTCCTCCTGGTGGCCAGGTTCTGTATTTCCCAAAAGTAATGAATGCAGCTGTGGGCTCTCCCCGTTTTGAGAAGAAAAGAGCGACAGTCTGACTGCCCCTACAAGATCCAGAGCCGGATCGGGGGCCACCCCTTCATGCCAACTTTGTCTTGGCATAAAAGAATTAGCCACTCTTAAGGCCTTAATTCCTTCCTGGATTACGTTGAGGGGACTCTTCACCTCGATCAACTCAGATAAGGAGTCGCACCAGTAGGTAGCCATTGCAGCAACAGCCGCTGCCGGTTGAAACATCTTTCTTAACAAAGTTTCTATCTTCTTATCCATGGGCTCTTTAAACGACGAACTATCCTCAAGCGGGATAGTAGTGCGTTTAGCAAGAGTAGAGATAGCGCCATCCACCCTGGGGGTGGAACCCCACAACTCCAATTGAGAGTCCGGGACCGGGAACAATTTCTTAAAGGAAGAAGGGGAAAATGAAAAACCAATTCTTTCTCATTCATTCTTAATAATGTTCGCCATCTTTACGGGGACCGGGAAAGTTTGTGGTACAACCCCGTCCTCGTAGACCTTATCTAATTTAGGAATAAAAAGTTACTCAGGCAATTTGGGCTCTGGAACCTCTAACGTAGCCAAAACTTCCTTCAGCAGAAAGCGTAAATGCTCAATCCTAAATCTAAAGTCTAGTTCCTCCGCAGCTGTAGGCTTAGAGGCAGCAGATTCCGACCCCGAAAAAGCACCCTCTGAAGTATCGGAAGCGCCTTTATCATCGGATAATCTTGCATCAGATAAATCCAATAAGCTAGTAGATGATCCATGGGAAGGATAGAAATTTGACCTTTTGCTTGCACTTAGCAGGGGGAGGTAAAGTACTAAAGGCCGCAGACACTGCCATTTGTAACTGCTCAGCCCCAAGGCAGAGCATACTGCGGTGTGCGATCTCATCGCAGAAAATTTACCATTTCTGCAGAAAAACATTTTTGCCTGCACTTTTAATTTCTGCCTGCAGGTGTCACTGTTCCATTCTCTCTCAATGTAAATATTTACTAAGTTCCTCTCTCCTCAATTTCCTCCCCCTTCCTGAACTCCAGTGCGGTACAGGGTAACAACACACTGCAGAAAAGGTAAGTCAGGGCTTAGCAAATTTATTCTAGGAGCCAACCAAAATGCTTAGGAGATTATTTTTTGTTCTTTAATGTGTGTGTATCTGTGTGTGTGTGTGTGTGTGGGTGTGTGTGTGTATCTGTGTGTATCTGTGTGTGTGTGTTTGTATTTGTGTATGTATCTGTGTGTATATATCTGTGTGTGTGTGTATTTGTGTACGTATCTGTATCTCTGTGCGTGTATGTATCTCTGTGCGTGTATGTATCTCTGTGCGTGTGTATCTCTGTGCGTGTGTGTGTGTGTTTGTTTGTATGTATCTCAATAGAAAAATAGAATTTATGCTTACCTGATAAATTACTTTCTCTTGCGGTGTATCCAGTCCACGGCTTCATCCTTTACTTGTGGGATATTCTCATTCCCTACAGGAAGTGGCAAAGAGAGCACACAGCAGAGCTGTCCATATAGCTCCCCCTCTAGCTCCACCCCCCCCCCCCAGTCATTCGACCAAAGGTTAGGAAGAAAAAGGAGAAACCATAGGGTGCAGTGGTGACTGTAGTTTAAACAAAAAAAATTTTACCTGACTTAAATGCCAGGGCGGGCCGTGGACTGGATACACCGCAAGAGAAAATAATTTATCAGGTAAGCATAAATTCTGTTTTCTCTTGCAAGGTGTATCCAGTCCACGGATTCATCCTTTACTTGTGGGATACCAATACCAAAGCTTTAGGACACGGATGAAGGGAGGGTACAAGACAGGTACCTTAAACAGAAGGCACCACTGCTTGCAAAAGCTTTCTCCCAAAAATAGCCTCCGAAGAAGCAAAAGTATCGAATTTGTAAAATTTGGCAAAAGTATGCAGTGAAGACCAAGTCGCTGCCTTACAAATCTGTTCAACAGAAGCCTCATTTTTGAAAGCCCATGTGGAAGCCACTGCTCTAGTATAATGAGCAGTAATTATTTCAGGAGGCTGCTGGCCAGCCGTCTCATAGGCCTAACGGATGATGCTTTTCAGCCAAAAGGAAAGAGGTAGCAGTCGCTTTCTGACCTCTCCTCTTAGCAGAATAGATAACAAACAAGGAAGATGTTTGTCTGAAATCCTTAGTTGCTTGTAAATAGAACTTTAAAGCACGAACTACATCAAGATTGTGTAACAGACGTTCCTTCTTCGAAGAAGGATTAGGACACAGAGAAGGAAAAACTATTTCATGGTTAATATTCTTGTTAGAAACAACCTTAGGAAGAAAACCAGGCTTGGTACGCAAAACTACCTTATCTGCGTGGAACACCAGGTAAGGTGAATCACACTGTAAGGCAGATAATTCTGAAACTCTTCGAGCAGAAGAGATAGCTACTAAAAACAAAACTTTCCAAGATAACAACTTAATATCTATGGAATGTAAAGGTTCAAACGGAACCCCTTGAAGAACTGAAAGAACTAGATTTAGACTCTATGGTGGAGCCACAGGTTTATAGACAGGCTTGATTCTGACTAAAGCCTGAGCAAATGCTTGAACGTCTGGTACCTCTGCCAGACGCTTGTGTAAAAGGATAGACAGAGCAGATATTTGTCCTTTTAATGAACTAGCTGACAAACCTTTCTTCAATCCTTCTTGGAGAAAGGACAATATCCTGGGAATCCTAATCTTACTCCATGACTAACCCTTGGATTCACACCAACAAAGATATTTCCGCCATATCTTATGGTAGATTTTCCTGGTGACAGGCTTTCTAGCCTGAATCAGAGTATCTATAACTGACTCAGAGAACCCACGCTTTGATAGAATTAAGCGTTCAATCTCCAAGCTGTCAGACGTAGAGAAACTAGATTTGGATGCTTGAACGGACCCTGTATTAGAAGATCCTGCCTAATTGGCAGTGTCCATGGTGGGACAGATGACATGTCCACTAGGTCTGCATACCAAGTCCTGCGTGGCCACGCAGGCGCTATCAGAATCACCGAAGCCTTCTCCTGCTTGATTATGGCGATCAGACGCAGGAGGAGAGGAAATGGTGGAAAAACATAGGCCAGATTGAAGGACCAAGGCGCTGCTAGAGCATCTATCAATACTGCCTTGGGGTCCCGGGACCTGGACCCGTAGAGAGGAAGTTTGGCGTTCTGACGGGACGCCATCAGATCCAATTCTGGAGTGCCCCATAGCTGAGTCAGCTGGGCAAATACCTCCGGGTGGAGTTCCCACTCCCCCGGGTGAAAAGTCTGACGACTTAGAAAATCCGCCTCCCAGTTGTCTACTCCTGGGATGTGAATTGCTGAGAGATGGCAGGAGTGATCCTCCGCCCACCTGATTATTTTGGTTACTTCCGTCATCGCTAGGGAACTCTTTGTTCCCCCCTGATGATTGACGTAAGCTACAGTCGTGATGTTGTCCGACTGAAATCTGATGAATTTGGCCGCAGCTAGTTGAGGCCATGCCTGAAGAGCGTTGAATATCGCCCTCAGTTCCAGAATGTTTATCGGGAGAAGCGTTTCTTCCCGAGACCATAAGCCCTGAGCTTTAAGGGAGTCCCAGACTGCACCCCAGCCTAACAGACTGGCGTCGGTCGTTACAATGACCCACTCTGGCCTGCGGAAACATATTCCCTGAGACAGGTGGTCCTGAGACAACCACCAGAGAAGAGAATCTCTGGTCTCCTGGTCCAACTGAATTTGAGGAGACAAATCTGCATAATCCCCATTCCACTGTTTGAGCATGCATAGTTGCAGTGGTCTGAGGTGTATCCGAGCAAAAGGGACTATGTCCATTGCCGCTACCATTAATCCGATTGCCTCCATGCACTGAGCTACAGATGGCCGAAGAATGGAATGAAGAACTCGGCAAGTAGTTAAAAGTTTCAACTTTCTGACCTCCGTCAGAAATATTTTCATTTCTACTGAATCTATTAGTGTTCCTAGGAAGGGAACTCTTGTGAGTGGGGACAGAGAACTCTTTTTGACGTTCACCTTCCACCCATGAGACCTCAGAAAGGCCAATACAATCTCCGTGTGAGCCTTGGCTCTGTGAAAGGACGGCGCCTGAATTAAGATGTCGTCCAAATAAGGCGCCACTGCTATGCCCCCGCGGTCTTAGAACCGCCAGAAGGGACCCTAGCACCTTTGTGAAAATTCTGGGAGCAGTGGCTAAATCGAATGGAAGAGCCACAAACTGGTAATGCTTGTCTAGGAAAGCGAACCTGAGGAACTGATGATGATCTTTGTGGATAGGGATATGCAGGTACGCATCCTTTAGATCCACGGTAGTCATATATTGACCTTCCTGGATCATAGGTAAGATTGTCCGAATGTCTTGGATGATGGGACTCTGAGGAATCTGTTTAGAATTTTTAGATCCAGGATTGGTCTGAAAGTTCCTTCTTTTTTGGGAACCACAAACAGGTTTGAGTAAAAACCCAGTCCTTGTTCTGCAATTGGAACTGGGTATATCACTCCCATCGTATGTAGATCTTCTACACAGCGTAAGAACGCCTCTTTCTTTGTCTGGTCTGTAGACAGACGAGAAATGTGGAACCTTCCCCTTGGAGGGGAGTCCTTGAATTCTAGAAGATATCCCTGGGTAACAATCTCTAATGCCCAGGGATCGTGAACATCTCTTGCCCAGGCCTGAGCGAAGAGAGAGAGTCTGCCCCCTACTAGATCCGGTCCCGGATCGGGGGCTACCCCTTCATGCTGTCTTGGTAGCAGCTGCAGGCTTTTTGTCCTGTTTACCCTTGTTCCAGCCCTGGTAAGGCTTCCAGGTTGCCTTGGGCTGTGAAGCGTTAACCTCTTACTTTGCAGCTGTAGAGGCTGAAGCCGGACCGCTCCTGAAGTTACGAAAGGAACGAAAATTAGCTTTGTTTCTAGCCTTAAAGGGCTTGTCCTGAGGGAGAGCATGGCCCGTTCCCCCAGTGATTTCTGAAATAATCTCTTTCAATTCTGGCCCGAAAAGGGTCTTTCCCTTGAAAGGGATATTTAATAATTTGGATTTTGACGACACATCGGCCGACCATGACTTGAGCCAAAGTGCTCTGCGCGCCATAATGGCGAAACCTGAATTTTTTGCCTCTAACTTAGCTAATTGCAAGGCGGCGTCTGTGATAAAAGAATTAGCCAGCTTTAGAGCCTTAATTCTATACATAATTTCGTCATATGAGGTCTCCGTCTGGAGCGACTCCTCCAGCGCCTCAAACCAGAAAGCCGCTGCAGTAGTTACAGGAATAATGCAGGCAATAGGTTGGAGAAGGAAACCTTGTTGAACAAAATTTTTCTTAAGTAAACCTTCTAATTTTTTATCCATAGGATCTTTAAAAGCACAACTGTCTTCAATTGGTATGGTTGTGCGCTTAGCAAGTGAAGAAACAGCCCCCTCCACCTTAGGGACCGTCTGCCACGAGTCCCGTCTGGGGTCAGTTATGGGGAACATTTTCTTAAAAATAGGAGGGGGAACAAAAGGGACACCTGGTCTATCCCACTCCCTAGTAACAATATCCGCAACCCTTTTAGGGATCGGAAACGCATCAGTGTATACAGGGACCTCTAGGTACTTGTCCATTTTACACAATTTCTCTGGGACCACCATAGGATCACAATCATCCAGAGTGGCTAATACCTCCCTGAGCAATAC
Source organism: Bombina bombina (assembly GCF_027579735.1). Taxonomy (NCBI): domain Eukaryota; kingdom Metazoa; phylum Chordata; class Amphibia; order Anura; family Bombinatoridae; genus Bombina; species Bombina bombina. Next base: position 144,258,910 of record NC_069500.1, read on the forward strand.
GCGGAGGTGTTCCAGTTTAAATTTAAATGCTAATGAATCCGACTCTGCCTGATGAGAAACCTTTCCTGAGTCGGAAATTTCTCCCTCAGACATCAAATCCCTCACCCCCACTTCGGAGTGTTGTGAGGGTACATCAGATAAGGCTACCAAAGCTTCAGACTGCTCATAATCTGTTCTTAAAACAGAGCTATCGTGCTTTGCAGGAAAAACTGGCAGTTTGGATAGAAAGGCCGCAAGGGAATTATCCATGACTGTCGCTAGTTGTTGCAATTTAATAGGGGCAGACGCACTAGAGGTACTAGGCATCGCTTGAGCGGGCGTAACTGGTTGTGACACATGGGGAGAGGTAGGCGGACTATCCTCATTACCTTCAGTCTGAGAATCATCTAGGGCCACACTTTTAAGTGCAACAATATGATCTTTAAAGTGTATAGACATATTAGTGCAATTGGGACACATTCTGAGAGGGGATTCCACCATGGCTTCTAAACACATTGAACAAGGATTTTCCTTAGTGTCAGACATGTTTAACAGACTAGTAGAATACACAAGCAGGCTTGGAAAACACTTTAATCAAATAAAAAACACAATTTGAAAAAACGTTACTGTGCCTTTAAGAAATAAAAAGAGCACACAATTTTACAAAACAGTGAAAAATGCACCAATCCTTTTGAAATTTTCACAGTATGTACCTAAGGCTTTAATATGATTGCACAGCAAGTTTCAGAACGATTAACCCCTTAATGCCCAAACCGGAGCAGCCTAAAGCCAACAACTGGTTAATTAACTACAGCACCTTGCCACAGCTTACTGCTGTGGCCCTACCTGCCCTTAGGGATCAGCTTTGGGGAAATAAAGCTTCTTCTAGGCCCTCAATCAGCAGCTGGACCCTCCATGTGAAGCAGCATGAAACAGTCTTTCAATACTAACTGCGCATCTGAGGCGCGAAATTAGGCCCCTCCCACTCCACTCCGGAGTTGTGAGGCCTACAAAAATCACTTCTAAGTGACTAAATTTATGCCATGTGGATAATAACCCCAGTAAAACACTCCAAAGTGCTTAAAAAGGTGTCTCCAACGAGTATTTCTTAAATAAATAATCGATTGCCCTGCATTAGTGTCAACCAGCCTATTTAGCCCTGTCATGTAAGCATTCAATTCTATACTAAGTCTCAGAACATAGCTTACCCTCCCCACATGGGGATCTTGTCAGTCTTCTAGCATTATCTCAGTCTTGTCTAGAAATAAATGACTGAACATACCTCATTGCAGTCAAGCCTGCAAACTGTTCCCCCCAACTGAAGTTTTCTAGTACTCCTCAGTCCTGTGTGGGAACAGCAGTGGATTTTAGTTACAACATGCTAAAATCATTTTCCTCTCAGCAGAATTCTTCATCACTTTTCTGCTAGAGAGTAAATAGTACAAACCGGTACCACTTAAAAATAACAAACTCTTGATTGAAGATATAAAACTACAAATCTAACACCACATTCACTTTACCCTCCCATAGAGAGACCCTAGTGCTTAGAGCCGGCAAAGAGAATGACTGGGGGTGGCGCTAGAGGGGGAGCTATATGGACAGCTCTGCTGTGTGCTCTCTTTGCCACTTCCTGAAGGGAATGAGAATATCCCACAAGTAAAGGATGAAGCCGTGGACTGGATACACCTTGCAAGAGAAACATAGGTCCTCAGCACTTTAAATAATCAAATCAGTTTTATTCATACAGGAAAAGCGAAGTTTCGGGGTCGCAGCCACTTATTCATGCACGATAACATTATGATGGCTCAATACATTTTTAAATACCTTCATTTTGGCGCCCTTACACCCATAATTGGGAAGGCGCTCCATCTAGTGGCCATATGTGTGCATATACCGGATATCTAATTCTATAATTTAATAATATTGTACAACTACCTACAGTATTGTTTAATGACCTCTGATATGAGTACATGAATGGTTAAAAAATTAGTATACTAAAAACTACCTTTTTGCTGCTAGAAAATCTCTAATAGTATACTCATTTTTTTAACCATTCATGTACTCATATCAAAGGTCATTAAACAATACTGTAGGTAGTTGTACAATATTATTAAATTAAGAGTAGTATAGGTATAGAATTAGATATCAGGTATATGCACACATATGGCCACTAGATGGAGCGCCTTCCCAATTATGGGTGTAAGGGCGCCAAAATGAAGGTATTTAAAAATGTATTGAGCCATCATAATGTTATCGAGCATGAATAAGTGGCTGCGACCCCGAAACTTTGCTTTTCCTGTATTAATAAAACTGATTTGATTATTTAAAGTGCTGAGGACCTATGTTTTCTATTGAGATACATACAAACACGCACACCCCGAAACGTTGCTTTTCCTTTTTTTTTTTTTTTCTTTTTTTTTTTTTCTTTTTTTTTTCAATGTTAATACAGTTTATTTTTATGTCAAAATATTCAAAATGCTTATCTGAAAGAAAAAATAGTTTGGTTGCACAACACTAAATGTTGCATAACAGTAAATTGCTTAAGGAAGGAATTTTGATAATAAAATCAATATGTTCATAAATGTAAATGTATTTAAATGCTGGAATAATAAAGATTTGTTTAAAGAAAACATGATAAGATTGTATAATGATTCATTTTAAAAAGAGAAGATCCCACATCTATGTTAAATAAAACTACAGTGTGTGGCCTTGTGTAAAATAAATGGTAAGAAAACAATTTTGGATGCATTTATAGTAAAGTATTTTTTTCCCAAGAAATGTTGTACAGTGTAGAAAAACAAAATAAATCCAAATATAATATACAAAAAGTAAAATGTGACATGTAGAATTTACAGTTTATTTTTCATAAAAATCACAAGGTAGCAAATTACGTGCAAGGCTTGAAGTTATAAGGTGAAATTGTGTCTTGCCAGATTTATTCTGCAGTAGAATGTTGTTCATTGAAACCAAAACTCCTATTCCATAAGGCAAGTGATCCATTCAAAGGTTTACTTTCAATTTGATTGAAGTTCTATCCTGTATTTATATTTAATCTCCAGCCAATATCAGTGCTTGCTATTAGACCTTTGCAGAAACTATTGGTTTTCCCAAATACCCTTGTGCCCTCTGCAGCTTCAGGATGTAATTTCACATTCGGTACAGAAAAAATGGAAGACATATCACTTAATTCCCACAGCCGTGGGGGAAGGTCACTAAAATAATCGTGATTGAGAGCAGTCTGCGCTGACAGTCTGTTCTTTGGGAAGCACTGGAGGAGCTTGGAAGCCAAATCTTCTGCATGGTCCACATAGCTAAGTTTATTCCAAGCTTGTCGAAGGTTCTTAGGCCCGTAGTGCGGAAAGCGTTCTGGTTTAAAATGGGGTAAGGAATTGACTCCAGGCCATGTATCTTCATTGGGCGTTCCAAGAATCAAAAATATCCGCTCCAATTGGTCTTGTATGTCTTTCATTCCTGGAAAAGCAGCAACTCCCTGGATCATTTCTACAAATATGCATCCTACACTCCACATATCAAGGCAAGTAGAGTATTCTGTTGAACCCAAAAGGACATCTGGGGGTCGGTACCATAATGTCACTACTTCATTAGAGTAAGTGTGACTTGGGACTGATTTGGCTCGGGCAAGACCAAAATCAGCTAGCTTTAACTCGACAGTGTCGCTGATGAGAATATTTTGTGGTTTTAGGTCTCTGTGCAAAATATGGCCTTGGTGAATATAGGACAAACCCCGCAGCAGCTGGAACAGAAACAACTTCACATTTTCTGGATGCAATCCTCCTGGATGTTTGTCCATATATTGACATAAATCTGTGTGCACATACTCAAACACAAGCGTCAATGTTTCCTTGGTGTGGATTATATCATGTAGCAGCACTATGTTACAATGTTTAGTCCTTTAAGAAGTGAAGCTTCCCTGATGGCAGTAAACGGAGTACCTTCCTCTTCTTGCAGTCTTATCACCTTCAATGCCACTAGCTTTCCATTCACTTTGCTTTTGCCTTTATAAACTATAGCATAGGAGCCTTCGCCTAATTTTTCCAATTTTTCATATGAATCGGCTTTCCCAAATTTAGGACTTGTTGGCAAACTGGGACTTGAATGTCGTCTGACCTTAGGAGATTCCTTTCCCACCGGCGTGCTCTTAAAGTTAATGCATGCATTGTTTTCTGAATGCACTCTTTTCACCTGGTTTGCTGTTTTTTCAAATGGGTCAAAACTGTTCTGTGTCCTCTGCACTTTAACTTTCTTATCTTCAGGAATCGTGTCCAGGGGCTTTACCAATGAGTCCATTCCATGGCAGTTCCGGGTAGACATCTTGCTGACACATATCGTTATACAGGATTTAGCCCAGATTGATTAATCTACAACTCCTCAACACGTCTCTAGCAGTGTTAGCGATTGCAGTCAGGCCAAGCTCATTCAGCAAATGAATTCAAAACATGTTTCTGCTCTAGCAAGCTGAAATGGGAAGGATGTACTACCAAACGTCGCTTTTCCTGTGTGAATAAAACTGATTTGATTATTTAAAGTGCTGAGGACCTATGCTTTCTATTGCTATCTATACAAGTACCTAGCAGTGCCCTTGGGTCACTTGTGCACTATCCCTGGAGTGTGTGCTGTTCCTGTTTGTTTCATTTGAGTGTATTTATCTGTGTGTGTATGTATGTTTGTATGTATGTATGTATGTATGTATGTATCTGTGTTTGTGTGTATGTGTGTGTATGTATCTGTGTGTGTGGGGGTGTGTATGTATCTATGTGTATGTATGTGTGTGTATTTGTGTATGTATCTGTGTGTGTGTGTGTGTGTGTGTGTATCTGTGTGTATGTATGTGTGTGTATTTGTGTATGTATCTGTGTGTGTATGTATCTGTGAGTGTATATGTATTTGTGTGTATTTGTGTGTGTGTGTATCTGTGTGTATGTTTGTGTGTATTTGTGTATGTATCTCTGTGCGTGTGTGTGTATCTCTGTGTGTGTGTGTGTGTATGTATATCTGTGTGTGTATGTATGTATCTCTGTGTGTTTGTATGTATGTATGTATCTGTGTGTGTGTGTGTATGTATCTCTGTGTGTATGTATCTGTGTGTGTGTGTTTATGTGTATGTATCTCTGTGAGTGTGTGTGTGTGTTTGTGTCTCTGTATGCATCTGTGTGTGTTCGTGTATTTATGTGTGTCAATTCCCCCCCCTACCTGAACTCCAATGTGGTACAGGGTAATAGCACATTGCAGAAAAGGTAAGTCAGGGCTTAACAAATTTATTTTAGGTCTAGGAGCCAACAAAAATACTTTTAGGAGCCAGATTTTTTTTTCTTTAATAAATGTGTATCTGTGTGTGTGTGTGTCTGTGTGTGTGTGTCTGTGTGTATGTATGTATGTATGTATGTATGTATCAGTACATACTATGTCTATGTATGTGTGTGTGTGTGGGGGGGGGTGTATGTATCTGTGTGTATGTGCGTGTGTGTGTTTGTATGTGTGTCAATTTTCTCTCCCTTCCTGAACTCCAGTGTGGTACAGGGTAATAGTACATTGCAGAAAAGGTAAGTCAGGGCATAACAAATTTATTTTAAGTCTAGGAGCCAACCAAAATACTTTTAGGAGCCAGATTTTTTTTTTTTTTTTTTAATAAGTGTGTGTGTATGTATATGTCTGTGTGTGTATGTCTGTGTGTGTGTGTGTATATGTGTATGTATATTGTGTGTATGTATATATGTGTGTATGTATAAATGTGTGTGCGCATATTATGTGTATATATGTGTGTATCTGTATATATATATATATATATATATATATATATACATATATATGTGTGTATATATGTATGTATGTATATATATATATATATGGGTGTGTGTGTGTGTGTGTGTATATATATATATATATATATATGTAAATGTATGTATCAAAGCATGTGGAACATAGTTGAGCGGACTGGTATACCACGGCCTCCTCACAATATAGACAGGTATTAGACTTAGGTAAAGAGGGAGTACCCTCTAACGCATCAGAATCCTCCATAGCTTGCGCTTACAAAGCAGACTATAGATTAATAAAAGAAAACTGCACCTTTAAACCCCCAATGGCTGGGGCACTCACCACCTCCTATGACTCAGGCCAAACAGAGAAACGGCTTCGTCTCCGGTAAACCGCAGGTCAGGAAAGAGGAAATAAGTGTCACCACACCCGGTCATGTGGTGCGCAATGCAGGACCGCCCCTGCTATAAAAGTAAAAAAAACGCCAAGCCTAAAAAACCCTGTACGTTCCAACATCTGCCTGAGTCTCAGATCACACATGTCGCAGCATAATCAAATAAATGTATGTGATTAATCCCCACTGTTTAATAATACCCCTCCGGAGATATTAACCCTTGATTCCATACAGATAAAAGTATCCACACTGTGACCCTGTCTTCTTGCGTTACCATATGTGTAAAAACAAAACTGAAACGATCTTGCCGGAATCTATGCTGTAGAACAGAAACACAGCCTCTCAAGTTTGACAGTTTTGCAGCATCGTTCCTGACATGGACTTGAGTGATGAAAGCAGGCAGTCAAACTCGTCAACACTGATTGCTTAGGAGCTGCTAATACGAGTCTGTATGCGTCCGCAGAAAGACTCTCCCTGCATCTCCAGACCCTAACATTTGTCAATGCTCTCAATGAGAGGCTAACAAGACTATTTAAAACTTCAATCCCATTTCGAAGGGTAGATACCCTTCATAAGGAACTACTCCGAATCTTCTGACACTTCTCTGCCAACCTCCTGTGACGAAAGGCAAAGAAGGACTGGGATATGAGGGAAGTAGGGGGAGTATTTAAGCCTTTGGCTGGGGTGTCTTTGCCTCCTCCTGGTGGCCAGGTTCAGTATTTCCTAACAGTAAGGAATGATGCCGTGGACTCTCCTCATATTAAGAAGGAAATTGTATTTTTGCCAGAAAAAGGATCTGCTGGCTGAAAATTTTATTTTTGCTACAAATAGGACCTGCTGGCTGAAAACTGTATTTTTGCCACAAATAATACAGCTTTAGAAATCAGCTGCACTCTTTAACAAATACAGCCGCGCTCTGTCTTTACTTACTGCGAGAGCTCTCTCTTTATGTCACGCTGGGACCGTCAAGCAACCTTATCTGTGTACCGCGCTTGTGTATGATAAGTAGTCTTACAAACATGATCGATTCAGTAACAAAGAAAGCGGGTCTCAGGCATAGAAGTAGTTTGTGAAACAAAAAAGCACATTTATTGCTGGCATCACTTAGGAGAGATTACAGTAACATAAAAACAAGCTACATGTAGCAGGGAATGGTCAGACGCGTTTCGGCTCACGCCTTCATCCGTGACCTGTGAATTATACAATGCTGGACATGTAAATACCCTCAGGGGAAAGCTGATTGGATAATTTTCAAAATGAGTAATTGATTGAGGAGATCATAACGACCGCCCCTGTGAATGTTTTAACCCTTCACTTAGAAAGACTTAACTAATAGAAAAAGAAAAACACACATTGTTAAGAATATGAAAGAATGCCCCCATACATATGTGTGTCACGCATTTTTTTCTCCCCATAAAGTTTTACATTTCATGTTTATTTATATTAAACTTCACTAGGTGAAAGTGCAAATAGATGTCTGGGGGAGACACTTATTGATTACTAATGAATTATATATATGCCATTTTTTTCGTAACTTCCATCTATACCAATTCTAGATATTATATTCGAACCTAACAGGTTAACGTATAGTATAGGTCGAAGTTACAATACTGGCAAAACATCCACCCAGAAAATTATAAAAAACATAGTTGCTCTATCACTAAGAATAGTTAACTATAAATTTGCCCACCTAATAATGAAATGATATGAGAAAAAATGTGTTATACATCAAACTATATGGGACAATCTAAAAAAACTTAATGAAACATATATTATAAATCCATATAAGAGCATCTCTTAAAGCCCAGAAAGAAGGGGGAATGAAATTGTCTGGGTTAGTAACTTGTCAAAGAGATGTCACATAAACAAAACTAAGTTTGTAGTGAATATTCCCTCTTGCTATTATTACCCATGTGCAGAGGAGTAAACCTGATTTCTAATAACCCCAAGGGATGTATATAAGAGTTTGCCTATGTGTTTTATCAAACCTAACTGTATGTTATTTCTAAATCAATTAATATTAAATGTGTTACCTATTTCCAGACATTGATTATGTCTGAATCGATATTAAAACCCAAAGGTACCCTTGTTCTCAGGGTGAAAATCCAAAAGGCTTCTCTTTTGGAAAGGATCTCATCCACATTGCCCCCTCTTACGGGACGGCGAATTAACTCAATCACCAGCCATCTGAATGAGTCCACCTTACAGTCATGTTCGACAATAAAATGCTCTGCCAATGCTGAACATGGATTGACATTGGAGATATCATTGAGATGTTCCCTAATCCTTTCTCGGACTTCCCTGGTGGTCATATCTACATACTGTAGGATACAAGACATGCACTTGATCATGTAGACAACATACTTATTTCTACAATTGGAGAAATGATCCACATTATATATCCTTTGAGTAACGCACAATTGAAATTGCTTTGTAACCATAGCTTGGCCACATGCTTTGCAGCTTAATTTGCCGCACTTGAAGTGACCTTTAGTGGTTAACCAACTGTCTTTTTTAGCATGACCACGAATCATACTGGGAGACAAGTGGTTGCCTAAGGTTTGCTTTCGTTGTGAAACGAAACGAAAACCTTTTTTGACAATTGGGTTCAAAGATGCATCACCCATTAATATGGGTAAATTCTTCTTTACAATTTTAATGATGGCATCATATTGTCTACTGTATCTTGTGCTGAAAATAATTTTATCATCTTGTGTGACAGTTTTTTCTGACCTGTGCCTAGGTTTGTCCTTTAGGAGGGATGACCTGTCCATTGCTTCCACTTGAGCTGCTGCTTTCTCTATTACAGAGACTTCGTATCCTTGTTCAATGAATTTTTGTCTTAGTGCAACACCCTCTAATAAGAAGGTCTGTTCACTAGAACAGTTGCGTTTTAATCTTATGTATTCGCCTTTTATCATACCAAAGCCTGTGCACCTAGGATGCAAACTCTTTGCATGCAACAGAGAGTTGGACTTGATTGGCTTAGAGTACAGTTCAGAGATGACGACTCCATTGCAAACATCACCTATAAGTGTTAAATCCAAATATGGAACCTTGATGGAGTCACAGGTATATGTGAAACTTAATCCATATCTGTTGTTGTTGAGGTTTGCAACGAATCATGATGGCTGGAGACACATTCTACAAAGTAATTTTATTGGCTGGACGCTATATCAGGTTGATTAGGGGGCAGGTTTTGTAATCAAAGCTGGGACAGCGAGTTCAGCTACAGCTGCGTCAAGAATGCTGAAGTACAGTGCCCATACAAGAGTTATAGCCGATTTCAAATGTCTGCATAAGAGAAAGATTTCTCACATCTCTACGGTGGCGAGGCTCTTCACGCAGAATCTAGATTCTATCTAGAATTCTAGATTCTGAGTGAAGAGCCTTGCCGCCCACAGGCGGTCACCTCAAAATTCACTTGAGGTCCACTGGTAGGCCCCGATCTACATCTTGCCCACCCATGAGATAGAACATGCAATTTTAAACAACTTTTCAATTTATTTCCTTTAACAAAAATGTGAACATTTTTATACTTTTTGAGTCACCAGCTCCTACTGAGCATGTGCAAGAATTCACGGAATATACTTATATGCATTTGTGATTGGCTGATGGCTGTCACATGATGCAGTGGGAGTGGAAATAGAAATAACTTTGAAATTTGTCAAAAACGTTTTACTCATTTGAAGGTCAGACTAAGTGCTATTACATTGTCTTTTTATCTAGCATCTATTGATAATGCAAATCTACTATATTTACTGGTCCTTTAATGGCAAATAGGACTGAAGGATGCCTAGAATCGTAGGCAGCCCTCCATGATCCGATCCCAGCCTTGAAATCAAGTGATCATATCGATGATTATGTGATTTCATTTTTCAAGCAAGTCAAGCTAGCCCCGGGCATGAAGGGGTTTGACGTCTTTTACATTTACAAAGTCATTTTTATTATATCTAAAACATGGCAAGTTCAAGGGGCATGAAACTCACAATATATGCCAGAAAGATGTTAAAGTTGTTTATTATTATTTTGAAACTAACAGGATGTGTATGTGTGTGCACACCTCTCACCTAGGGATAGATAAAGATTGGTGGACAGAGACATTACCCACAAGTTTAAAAATATTTTTAAGTGACAGATGCATCCATTTTTCAAAGATAGCAAAACTATTTTAAAGGGACACGAAACCCAAATATTTTTCTTTCACAATTCATAGAGAGCAGAGCATACTATTTTAAACACCTTTCCAATTTACTTCTTCTATATAATTTGCTTTCTTAGTTTGGTATCCTTTGGTGAAAAGCATACCTAGGTAGGTTCAGGAACAGCAATGAACTACTGGGAGCTAGCTGATGATTGGTGGCTGCACATAGATGCACCTTGTCATTGGCTAAATCAGATGTGTTCAGCTAGCTTCCAGTAAAGGATTGCTGCTCCTTTATAGAAGAATACAAAAGGAATTAAACAAATTTAATTACATGAAAGTTGTTTAAAATTGTTTGCTCTGTTTGAATCATGAGAGAAAAATATTTGGGTTTCATGTCCCTTTAAAAATGTTCTGCTCTTTGAACAATTGATACATCTGTCATTTAAAAATGTTTTTAAACTTGTGGGTAATGTCCCTGTCCTCCAATCGTTATCTATCCCTAGGCGTGAGGTGTGCACAGACAGACACATCCTGTTAGTTTCAAAATAATAATAAACAACTCTAACATCTTTCTGGCAAGAATATTTTGACGTATTTATTTGCTGCTGTTTCATGTGCTTCACTTCTAGATCACAAAAGTGACTCATTTATCCAACAACAAATGTCTGATGGATTTATGCTGTGCAGTTTGGATTTTATGGCATTAGATGCCTTCAGGGCCTCTTGGGAATGTTTATGGCTTGTTTGAAATTTACTAACTTGAGGTGATTTACATGACCTCATCTTTGAGATACAATTCTGTATTTACTGCTATATTCTAGCTTTCTTTGGGGGGGGGGGGGGGGCACAAAACATTATTTTAGACCAGGGGTGGTGAACCTATGGCACAAGTGCCCAAGGTTCCAATCATAAAAAAATTCCATCTCTTGTCTACCACCATAACAATACATTATTTCTCTTATGCATTCATGATACATGCCCACAATAAACCCTTACTTATGATTCTAATTATTATCATTTATTTTTACTTACTGATAAATATTGTGGATTTAAAAGTTTTGTTTTTGTTATGTTTTTTAGATATTTTTGTCAATGGGAGCAAAAACAAACACACACAAAATAGTTCAACACTTCTGAAATTCTCTTTTGTCTACCTTCACAGTTCACAAACTGCAGTATTGTTATAGGAAGCCAGTCTTGGTTTCACCCCCCCCCCCCCCCCCCCCATGTATGTGATAACAGAACCAGACCATTTGTGTCCTCTACACTAGAGACTGGTGCTAATAACTAAGGTGACAACTGTATAATTCATTTATAGGTTGAATAAAATTGGATTTAGACAGCAGCCTTGTTTTGCAATCATTCTCTGGTTAAACTAGTTTGTTTCATATTGGGTTTTTTTATGCAGATGACTTTTAAAAGCAAATTATCATAACCAAATATTATCAAATGCTGTTTGGAAATCTACAAAGCAGGGAACACTATACTATTTTGCATACTCTGCACAAATGTATTTATTACAGGGAAAATAAACAACATGTTATTACAAGACTTTCTAATTGTGCAATAAATTAACATAAAAGCTGAATCTAACATATTTATTAACTTGTTGTCTACAGTTGTTTTAAAAGTAGCCAAAGTCTAACTACCACTTGTCTTATTTGGAGGAGCTAGGCACTGTTATTTTGTTAACAAAGTATACATTGCATTGCAGTGCCTCATAAGATTAACCCAATTATAGATAGATATGTAGCAGGGTTAGGCTTATGAAGCCTGCCACATTGATTTGAGAAAATCAGTGGAAAACTCACAATTTTAAGATTTAGATTACATATTTTTGTTAAAGGGCCATGATATCCAAATGTTGAAACACTTATGAGTGATGCATCATAGCTGTAAAAAGCCGACTAGAAAATATCACCTGAACATCTCTATGTAAAAACGAAAGATATTTTACCTCAAAATATCCTAAGAATTCAAACCCCATTGCAAAGGACTTTAAACAGCAAATCAGTATGTCTGTTCCGGGACAGGCAAGGGAGTGAGCTTTGTGCACACTTATCTTATTTCCCTATTCAGTTTAAGGAAGTTTACTATGAAATCTCATGAGAATTAAGTCAAATCTCATGAGATCACAGTAAGAGAGTTCATGACCTCAGCACTGTTGATGCTGATTGATTGCAGTTCATTTCTTCATTTTTTTATTTTTTTTTTATCTGCAACTGGGCTGCACCTGAGTATAACTTTTTACACAGAACTTACTCTGCTGAGCTGAGGAAATTGTGAGGTAAAATATCTTCATTTTTTACATAGAGATGCTCAGGTGAAATTTTCCTGTCAGCTTTTTACAGTTATACTGCATCAGTTTCAAGTGATTTAGCATATGAGTATTATGTCCCTTAAATACATATAATTTAACAGTTTACATTACAATTTCAACATATTTATTAGGTTAAAAGGACAGTAAAGTCAAACAAACTGCCACGATTCAAGTGGAGCAGAAATTGTAAGCAACTTTCCAATTTACTTCTGTTATCAATTTTGCTTAGTTCTCTTGGTATCCTTTGTTAAAGAGTAATCCTAGGTGAGCTCAGGAGCGTGCTTGTGTTTTTAACCATCTTGCAGCAATGTTTGCAACAATGTTTGTAGCAATGTTAAACATAGTTGCCATACAGTGTCTGTAACATTCTAAGGCAGCAGTCTTTGTAACTATGTATATCCTTGCTATCAACATTATTGCAAACTCTGATGACACGTGCACGCTCCTGAGCTCATCTAGGGTTAGTTACTGTTTTAAAAAGGATACCAAGGGAACTAAGCCAATGTAATATAATATCTAAACCACAGGATTTCCTCCGTTCAGGTAGGTGATGTTTTTACATGCAGGAACTGCTGATTGGTGGCACTGGCTGCACATGTATGCCTCATGTTTTGGCTCACCAATGTGCATTGCTGTTTCTTCAACAAAAGAGAAGGAAGCAAAATAGATAATAGAAGTACATTGGTTGTTTAAAATAGTATTCTCTATCTAAATCATGAAAAAAAAAAAAAAAGTTTGGTTTCATGTTCCTTTAATTTTTTTTTATAGATTATTATATTCTAAAAATAGTTTGCATTTAGTGATTCTGCAACCTCAGAGATTATTTTGATTTTATACTGTTATTTGTTTTTCCTGTTATTGTCTAGTATCTCCACTGCCTGCTCAAATACTAATCACTAAAAGCAGGAGTACCCAAGGGCCACATTACATCTCACTTATTCTACAGATAATGCCTCAAAATGAAAACAAATTATCACATTTCTAGTTAAAATAGCATAAAGACAAATTGTGGAAGTGCATTTTTTTGGTAACAAGTCACCGATCTCTGCTCAGTGGGGCTGATGGCATCACAAAAAACAAAGACTTGTTAACCCACCTGCAGATTATACATATTTTTTATATATATATATATATATATATATATATATATATATATATATATATATATATATATAAAAATTGCTCATTTATGTATATTGTTGTATATGAAACAGCTGTCTCTGCTAAATGGTACCACAACCCAATCAAATTAGATTAGCTCTATATTTACAAAAAATCCTCGATATATAATCGTAAAAAATGGACATTTTACTATCTGTCTGTGCTACAACTGACAACATGCTTTCCTTTAAACTCTCAACCACGGTCCTTAAGTACCCCCAACAGTCCATGTATTTATTATAGGTGAACTAGAGCACAGGTAAAACAATCAGCTGATGGCTGAGAGCAGGTTAGTAACCATGGTTACTGATCAGCTGAATACTTCAGCTGTGCACCGGTTCAGCTATAATGAAAACATGGCCTGTTGGGGGTACCTGAGGAGAAATACTGCTCTAAAAGGTCTTGTTCACATATAGCTTCTTTACCTTTTTTCATTTGAAATAGCTGATTCTTTTTTATCTATACTGAGGAATACTATGTAAACAAGAAGGTTTAGAATAAATAATGCTCCTAGTGGGGTACTGTGTTAGAAAAGTATTGTAATGTTCATTTTCCACAGCGATAAATAAGATAAGGATGACTTTCTGCAAATAATTAGACAGATACGTTAATGAGGTCTTCTCAAGCTACAAATTCAGCCCATTATATTGGATTGTGCTTTTAATTAGCAGAAACAACTATTTTATATACAGAAATTAACCTAAAGAAGCAATTTCGCATACATTTTAAACTATGCAGCAGGTATAACAAGTAATTGGAAACAAATAAAGGGGGGAAAACAATACACTGTCCCTGCAATTTACAGTATAGGTGAGGATACAGCAGGCAAAAGCAGCTAGTTTATATGATGAAATAAACAACTTACACTCCAACAGGTAAGATGGATCACTGGGGGCACATTAAAGGGACAGTATACTGTAAAATAGTTTTTCCCTTAATGTGTTTACGATTGCTTTTTTTACCAACTGCAGAGTAAGAAATGTATGAAAATTAGCTTTTTAAGGTTTATTTCTGTATATTAAAGCTCTGATTTTGTGTTTTGAAGCCACAACCTAATAAAATGGGTTGAGCTTGTAGGTACAATCAGATCTCATTACTGTATCACATTGTGCACATATACCTGTTTCTTTATCTTATATCTGTCCATAAAACAATCACCAGTACTTTGAGAGAACAATGGAAAATCAACATTTTATTACCTTATCTCTGCTATATCCCACTGTGAGTGTAATTTCTTCTGCTGGCTGTGTTTACAAAGCTTATCTATAGCTGGTACGCGCGGCCACAAACTTTTAGAATAGGTGGGGATACCACATGCTAAATCAAAAATTTCAAATGCCAATATAAGGGTAAAGGAGCTACTTGTAAACAATTTAATACACTCCAGCAGGTAAAGTGGATCAATGGGAACAAATTAAAGGGGAGAATTTTTTTGAGTAAACTGTCCCTTTAACTGAGAGAAAACATTAAACATGCCAGACACATGCTAATGATCACAGGGGGGAGGGGGGGGGGGGAGATGGGGGTACTATTACACTACAGAAACTTAAAAATATATATAAAAAAATAAACATGATATATAATAAGAATTTTATAAGTACTATCAGACAGCTGCCAGTACCTAAGATGGTGGCACTAGTTAGAGGGGGGAGGGTTAGAGAGCTGTTTGGGAGGGATCAGGGAAGTTGGAGGTTAAGGGGGGATCCTACACTGCAGAAAATATAAAAATATTTAATAATAAAAAATGTTTTACTTTAATCTTCATACTGACAGACTGTCTGCCAGTACCTAAGATGGCGGTGACCAGTGGGGGGTGAGGGAGGGAAGAGAGCTGTTTGGGAGGTATCGGGGGTGGGAGGATAATCTCTACACTAAAGCTAAAATTAACCTCACAAGCTACCTGATTAACCCATTCACTGCCGGAAATAATAGAAGTGTGGTGCACAGCTGCAGTTAGCGGCATTCTAATTAGCAAAAAGCAATGGCAAAGCCATGTACAGTGGATATAAAAAGTTACACACCCCTGTTAAAATGTCAGGTTTCTGTGATGTAAAAAAATGAGACAAAGATAAATCATTTCAGAACTTTTTCCACCTTTAATGTGAAAAACAAACTGAAATCTTTTAGGTAAAGGGAAATAAAAATAAAAAAATAACATAATATGGTTGCATAAGTGTGAACCAGTGATGTGCATTGAGGTCAGAGGCAGGTGAGGCACTGGCTAGGATATGCCTTCATTCTTTAGATATCCTTTGTTGAAGAAATAGCAATGTACATGGGTGAGCCAATCACATGAGGTATCTATTGTGCAGCCACCAATCAGCAGCTACTGAGCATATTTAGATATGATTTTCAACAAAGGATATCAAGAGAATGAAGGAAATTAGATATTAGATGTAAATTGGACAGAGGGGGTGGGAGAGACAGGGAGAGAGAGATAGACAGAGAGACAGAGGGGGAGAGAGAGACAAAGAGACAGAGGGGAGAGAGAGACAAAGAGAGACAGAGGGTAAAGAGACAGAGAAAGATACCATGGGGGATAATGAGATATGTAAGGAGAGAGACAGAGGGGGTGGGAGAGACAGAGGGGGTGGGAGAGACAGGGAGAGAGAGAGACAGAAAAAGAGAGAGAGAAAGAGAGAGAGAGGGGAGAGAGAGACAGAGGGGGAGAGAGAGAAAGAGAGACA
>NC_069500.1:144285372-144301256 GCF_027579735.1 Bombina bombina
CCCAGCCCGTCTAAATTTTGCAAAAACACATCTGAAGTTTCCCAAAAAGCATGATGCAAAAGGTGTTCTGGTCTGATGAAACCAAAGTTGAACTTTTTGGCAATAATTCCAAAAGATATGTTTGGCGCAAAAACAACACTGCATATCACCAAAAGAACACCATACCCACAGTGAAGCATGGTGGTGTCAGCATCATGCTTTGGGGCTGTTTTTCTTCAGCTGGTACTGGGGCCTTAGTCAAGGTAGAGGGAATAATGAACAGTTGCAAATACCAGACAATATTGGCACAAAACCTTCAGGCTTCTGCTAGAAAGCTGAACATGAAGAGGAACTTCATCTTTCAGCATGACAACGACCCAAAGCATACATCCAAATCAACAAAGGAATGGCTTCACCAGAGAAGATTAAAGTTTTGGAATGGCCCAGCCAGAGCCCAGACCTGAATCCAATTCAAAATCTGTGGGGTGATCTGAAGAGGGCTGTGCACAGGAGATGCCCTCGCATTCTGACAGATTTGGAGTGTTTTTGCAAAGAAGAGTGGGCAAATCTTGCCAAGTCAAGATGTGCCATGCTGAAAAACTCATACCCAAAAAGACTGAGTGCTGTAATAAAATCAAACGGTGCTTCAATAAAGTACTAGTTTAAGGGTGTTCACACTTACGCAACCATATTATTTTAGCTTTTTATTTCCCTTTACCTAAAAGATTTCAGTTTGTTTTTCAATTGAGTTGTACAGTTTATAGGTCACATTAAAGGTGGAAAAAGTTCTGAAATGATTTATCTTTGTCTCATTTTTTTACATCACAGAAACCTGACATTTTAACAGGGGTGTGTAGACTTTTTATATCCACTGTATGTCTGCTATGTCTGAACAAAGGAGATGCAAGAGAAACTTTTACAACCATTTGTGCCATGATTGCACAAGCCGTATTTAAATAATTTCAGTGAGACACCCAAAGTTTGCGGGGAAAAAAAATTATTTGATCACATTTGGTGGTAAAATGGTGGCATGAAATATACCAAAATGGGCCTAGATCAATACCTTGGATTGGCTACTTAAAAAAATATATAGCTTTGAAAGGTAAACAGAAAAAACAGGCTCTATACCTGTTTAAATGGAGTGATAGCAAAAATGATAACAATTCTCCAGTATTTTGGGCAAGTTCTTCTCTGAAAGTCCCAGTAGTGAACGGGTGAACTCTGCGACATTCAACAAAGCAATTGTTTAATCTCTGTAGTAGCTCAGCAGAGGGAACAATATAAAAGGTGTTTTGCTAACAAAATTAAAGTTTAAAGGGATAGAAAGGTCAAAATTGCGCATTTTTGCAATATACTTCCATTAGCAAAAACGATTCTAGTAAAAATTACTATTGGTATACACATATATGCTGAAAGTGCTCCAAGCATTCAAAAACTATACCTGCTTCTAGAGTCAGCAGTCGCAAGTAGCATATGTGCATATGCCACTGAAATAGAAACACATTTTACTGGGAGCATTTTGACAATGGAAGTAAATTAAGAAAATGCTTCTATTTAAAATTAAAATGTTAACTTTCAATTTTGACTTTTCTGTCCTTTAAAAGCAGGGTACCCAAACATTATACTGGGGGACAGTCACTATTGGTGAGATGGACAGGGGCCCCACTTCATCAAACCTCTCATTTAATCTAAAGATAATGCCTCAAAATACAATAAGATTATAATTTTATTATTAGTTAAAATGGCATCAAATAATTTACTATTAATACATTTAAATTACAAAATAATCAAATTGTGAAAGTGCTTTCTTTTGCTAATATCTCTGATCTCTATTCAGTTGGGCAGATATCAACACACACAAAAAAAATTTTGTTGGATGTATTTTGACAGTCCTGTCTTAAAAGGGATATGAAACACTTTGAGACTACAACATGACTATTTATATAAAATAAGTATATAAACAATATGCGTTTATAAAAAAAAAAAAAAAAAAACTCTCATCCAATTTTGTTTCCTCCCTTTCCTTTAATTTAAAGGGACATGTAAGACAAAATTAAACTTTCACAATTCACAACATATGCTATACATTATATTTATGTATTACATTGTTACAAACTTTGTTGCAAACACAACAGCCATATAGCAAACATGCACACTCCTAAGCCAAACTACATGTTATCATGGAGAGGAGCGAAGGTTCAATACAGGATGCAAAGAGAAAGAGGTTCATTTTGCAACAAATAAATTAATTTCGTATTTGAATACTTGAGCTAGGGGGCACTCAGAATGCTTATTGGGTACAGTTTTATGTGCTAGCAATCCAAAATTTATATATAATCATAGAAAGAAAGAGCTCTACAAAAATCAAGAGAGCTAAAGCGGATTACAGGCCGCACCATATCACACCCACACTATATTCATGAAGAGATATCCTAAATAGGTATGCTGAACATATATAATTTTATTAAAATACAAAGCCAAAGACAGATGCTGTGAAAGTAGCTGATAACAGATATCAAGTGTAGTGCACTACCAAACGGTAATTACTTATAGCATGCTTTAGATTATTGAACCAGCTCATATAAAGTTCATCTCTGCTACCGGGCACTTGAGTGTTAATACACGCTCCGGTTATTGGTGAACATAATGCCGTTCTTGAATCTCCTTCAATATTGTATTACTGATACGGTACCGGATTATAAAGATATTTACGAGAGTCAATGTGTGGCAAATAACAACAAGCCGCTCCAATCAGATATACAGCATTACAGCAATCCCAAGGGTGCAAGGCTTACTGCTGCACGGCTTACTTTCACTTTATTCACACACTCTACGGGTATTACCAAGCAGGATCTCTTCCGCGGTGTGTCTCACTGTGATGTATACGGCCGATGAAGCTCTTCACTTGCCCAGTGTATAAAACGCCAAATAATAATATAATATTCAAATAAGTAACAAATAAGTTGCAATAGACCTTATTTCTTTAGGTGAGCATCAGCTGATATTATTACACTTTATTTTCATAGAGGTGATATTGTACTTCATGGGTTTTGACTGTTCATATAATTGCAACTGAATACTATACAATATGGCTTTTAAACTAACAGAGGAAAAATGGGTGAATGATATTGATGAGGCTTTTAAACCCTCAATCAATATAGATGAAACTAATATTGAAGAGAAGAGCAATGATGTGTTTTCAGCATTTAAAGAGTATAAGAAAAAAGCACTCAAAGAACTCAAAATTAAATGGGAGCTAGCTAGCTTACAAAGGTATGTGAAAGAAGAATTAATCCCTAGAGTCCTGAGGATAAGACTCGACCCAGGGATAAATTTAAGAGGAGTAGAAGCAAATTCTGATTTTATCCAGAAATGGAATGCGATACTAACAAGATGCACTCTAGAATTGATGCAGCTAATGATTGACGAGGATGAAAAGAGACTAGAGGAAAGTAAAATAGAAACAAATAACATTTATGAACAAGTGAATCTTTTTGCTAAAGACCTAGCCTTTGATAAACTTAATAAAGAAGCTCAAAAAAGCCTGGAGAAACTACAAAGTAAAATTAAGTTTAGAAAAAAGCGAAAAATGGTGAGGGATCAGGATGATTTTAAGAAAGGGACCATATATGAATATAGAAATAATAACAGCACAAGATATGCTCATGACTCTGGTACAGACAACTCTGAAAATGAGTTAGAAAGCGGCCCCCAAAATATTAGAACTGCTCTACAGAGTAGGATCCCTTTAGGGGTAGGACCCGGAGAGGAGGCAGACGAAAGAGGGGGAGGTGGTCCCGCTTACTCCAGCAGGCAGAGACAGAGGAACAGAGGAGGGAGGTACAGGAGCAACCCCCAGTACCGTATGACAACCAGGACTCAGAGGAAAGAGAGTCAGTTCTGGGAAAATACGAATTAACTAATAGTGCAGAGGAATTGTCCATGATTAACCTCTCCACGGTTAGTTTAAATATGGCACACATTAACCTTTTAAAGAAAGGATTATCATTCTGTCATTCTAGCATCTTGGACAAATTTGAATTTGTGAAAGATCTAAACCTCTATGCAAGGAAGATCATACTTAAAAAAACTGTGGGGTAACAAATCTCAGAGCAGTGACCTCAGTGACAGTCAAGATACTGTAGCCATTGAAAATTTGGTCCTTATTAGAGGAACAGGAGGAAGTTAACACTAGCACAAGTTACCCCAAAAAAACATAATTTATGCTTACCTGATAAATTTATTTCTCTTGTAGTGTATCCAGTCCACGGATCATCCACTAATTATGGGATATTCTCCTTCCCAACAGGAAGTTGCAAGAGGATCACCCACAGCAGAGCTGCTATATAGCTCCTCCCCTCACTGCCATATCCAGTCATTCGACCGAAACAAGACGAGAAAGGAGAAACCATAGGGTGCAGTGGTGACTGTAGTTTAATTAAAATTTAGACCTGCCTTAAAAGGACAGGGCGGGCCGTGGACTGGATACACTACAAGAGAAATAAATTTATCAGGTAAGCATAAATTATGTTTTCTCTTGTTAAGTGTATCCAGTCCACGGATCATCCATTACTTATGGGATACCAATACCAAAGCTAAAGTACACGGATGATGGGAGGGACAAGGCAGGATTAAGCGGAAGGAACCACTGCCTGAAGAACCTTTCTCCCAAAAACAGCCTCTGAAGAAGCAAAAGTATCAAATTTGTAAAATTTTGAAAAGGTGTGAAGCGAAGACCAAGTCGCAGCCTTGCAAATCTGTTCAACAGAGGCCTCATTTTTAAAGGCCCAGGTGGAAGCCACAGCTCTAGTAGAATGAGCTGTAATCCTTTCAGGGGGCTGCTGTCCAGCAGTCTCATAGGCTAAGTGAATTATGCTCCGAAGCCAAAAGGAAAGAGAGGTTGCCGAAGCTTTTTGACCTCTCCTCTGTCCAGAGTAAACGACAAACAGGGAAGATGTTTGGCGAAAATCTTTAGTAGCTTGTAAGTAAAACTTCAAGGCACGGACTACGTCCAGATTATGTAAGAGACGTTCCTTCTTTGAAGAAGGATTAGGACACAATGATGGAACAACAATCTCTTGATTGATATTCTTGTTAGAAACCACCTTAGGTAAAAACCCAGGTTTGGTACGCAGAACTACCTTATCTGCATGAAAAATCAGATAAGGAGAATCACATTGTAAGGCAGAAAGCTCAGAGACTCTCGAGCCGAGGAAATATCCATCAAAAACAAAACTTTCCAAGATAAAAGTTTAAACGGAACTCCTTGAAGAACTTTAAGAACCAAGTTTAAGCTCCACGGGGGAGCAACAGTTTTAAACACAGGTTTAATTCTAACCAAAGCCTGACAAAATGCCTGGACGTCTGGAACCTCTGCCAGACGCTTGTGCAAAAGAATAGACAGAGCAGAAATCTGTCCTTTTAAAGAACTAGCTGATAATCATTTGTCCAAACCCTCTTGGAGAAAGGACAATATCCTAGGAATCCTAACCTTACTCCATGAGTAATTCTTGGATTCACACCAATAAAGATATTTACGCCATATCTTATGGTAGATTTTCCTGGTGACAGGCTTTCGTGCCTGTATTAAAGTGAAAGTAAAGTCAAACAGACAGTTCGCTACCACTTAAAAGTATATTAAAAATAAAGTATAGTTTCATTCATCATTTTTTTATAAACATTTTTCACATTTGTAATATACTTATTTATTGTGCCGTCGTCTACCCTCGCTCCTCCACCCGCATTAAAAAAAAATTTCGTTCAATCGTGACGTTATCATCCGTATCTAACGGATTGGGTCCCCCACTGGCGTCTCTTTCGGAATTGAAGACACCCACTTCCTCTATTGCGCATGCGTTAGAGATAAACCTCTATGCCACAAGATTTGCGCGTTCACATCTACCGCATGCGCACTGTGAGCCATAGTTCAATATCGATCGTCAACTGAATCAAAGCTTCTATTTCTGACATTCCGTAATTCTATATTCATAATAATTTATGTATATATACTAACGAGCACAAAATAAGTATTATCATACTTTAATAAGCAACAATAATGTTTATAAAAGAATTTGATATTAATCGCAATTAATTTAATAGAATACTAACTTTTAAATAAGATGTATTATTTCAAATACATGATAGATTAGCGCAAGTGTCATTTATAAGTTCATTCTTTGTAAATATAATTCATTTAATATCTTCATTTATATCAATCTCTATATATATACACGTTTAAATTACTTATATCATTTTTTTTCTTCCTATAATATATAATCCTAAAGATATGAAAATAAATTTGATAAAAATTTTAAAATTTCATTCAGAACTGTTCATAATCTCTAAAGGAAATAAAAATCAATTGATTTATCTCTTAAAACTAAGAATTGCATACGCAAAGTTTCCTTTTTTTATTGTAACATAATTTAGTCTTTTTATATCAGCAATTAATTGATATTTTCTGAAAAGAAAGGTATGTAGAACATAACATAGATTTAAATAAATAATAAATATGTTACCAAAATGAAATGCTGAAAATAAAAGCATTTCTATATTATATTCAACTCATCCTAAAAAGCAATAAAGATTTTGGAATTTTTCTTTTGTTCATATCTTTATATAACTTATCTCTTGTTAAAACTATAAAAAGAAAATCATGAATACAAATTACATTATTTTACATCCATACTAACAAAGTTTTCAACATGAAATGCTGCTAATAACAGTTATTCTATATTATAGTCTAGTCACTCAAAAAATAAATAATTATTTCTACAATCTTTTCTGTCTGAGCGAGAGATTCTTTATTACTTGCTCTGAGCAATGAATTCAATGTTTCTCATAACAAGGAACAAATAATCTCTTGCTAAGAATGAAACGATTTTACAAATATTAATTTATTTTTTACTTGACTATAATGTCTTTTAGTAACAGCATTTCATTTTGCAAACATTGTTAGTATCGATGCAAAACAATATAATTTATCTGCATCCTGATTTGTTAAAGAAACTTTTAATCATTTGCTGATTATAATGAAATAAAATTGCAAGCTTAGAAATAAAAGTTCTCAAAATATATAGTTCATTTTTGGTTGACTTGACTATAATATATAATTCCATTTCTTTTCTGATTTCAATTTTTAAAACTGTTATTACTAATGCAAAGCAATGTTTTTTTCTCTGCATCCTTTTAATGAATACAGATTGCTTTGCTAAGAAAGAAAAGCATTTAAAACAATTTTTTCGTTTGAGATTGACCTGAATAATGTAGATTTACTTTTATTATGCACATTATTATTTATGCTAAGCAATCTGCTTTATCAGCATCCTTTGCTTCTAAGAAATTTTAATTTCATTCATGAAAAACAAAGGATGCAGATAAATCACATTACTTTCTATCAATACTAACGAACATTTCAAAATGAAAAGCTCATAAGAACAGCATATTAGTCTACTCCAGAAAAAAACAATAAATCTTTTTTAAATTCTTTTCTTTCTTAGCTAAAAAAAATCTTTATTACTTGCTCTAAGCAATGAATTACCAGTTTCTGATAACAAGGAACAAACTCAAACTCTTGAGAAGAAAGAAATGAGTTTACAAAGATTTATAGTATTTTTCTTGAGTAGACTAATATAGAATGGCTTTTATTAGCGTTAGATTTTGCAAACATTGTTATTGATGCAAAGCAATTTGCTCTATCTGCATTCTTTGCTTGTAATACATTTTAAATTCATGGCTGAATAACAAAGGATGCAGATAAATCACATTCCTTTTTCTCAATCCTAACGAAGTGTTCAAAATGAAATGCTGATAAGAACAGCACTTCCATAGTATTCTACTCAAGCAAAAATCAATAAATCTTTTTTATAATCTTTTCTTTATTAGCAAGACTTTCTTTATTAGTTGCTCTAAGCAATAATTACCAGTTTCTGATAACAAGGAACAAACAATTGCTGTGTAAGAAAGAAATGAGTTTACAAATATATATTTTGTTTTTTCTTGAGTAGACTAATATAGAATGCCTTTTCTTATCAGCGTTACATTTTGCAAACATTGTTAGTATTGATGCAAAGCATTTTGTTTTATATGCATCCTTTGCTTGTAAGAAAATTTTAACTTCATTGCTAAAAATCAAAGGGTGCAGATAAATCACTTTCCTTTTTATCAATACTAACGAATATTTCAAAATGAAATGCTGATAAGAACAGCTATTTGTTATTATTCTACTCAAGAAAAAAGCAATAACTCTTTTTTAAAAAGTTTTAATTCTTAGCAAAACATTGTTTATTACTTGCTCTAAGCAACGAATTTACTTTTTATGATAACAATGAACAATCTCTTTCTAAGAAATAAACGATTTCACAAAGATTTATATTTTTTTGCCTTGACTATAGACTATAATATAGAATGCCTTTGATTATCAGCTTTTTATTTTGCAAACATCATTAGTCTTGAAGCAAAGCAATGTTATTAATCTGCATCCTGTTTTTTTCTATAAAATATTAATTATTGCTGATATCAAGTAAACCAAATTGCAAGCTAATAAAACAAAGTTTAGATTTATTTTATCCATTGTAAAGAAATAGCCTTTTTCTTGCGCTCCCCTCTTCTTCTTATATATTATTAATATAATTGATATAATGGTTTTCATTTATTACTTTTACCAAATCTAATTTATTCATAGTTTGATCATATATACAGTGTGTTATAATAGCTACATGGATCCGCTATAGAATGTTCATTATTTCACAATTGCATTGCCACCATCAGTGATATTGTTCTGTTTCTCTGTGTCTATAAATGTATCAGTGTTTTTATTATTCATATATTCTCAGTTTAGCTACACACATGTATCCATGCTTTAAAATGTAATCGATATTAATTGTATATAATAAAGTTTATATTTATTTTATACATTTTAAAGAAATAGCCTTTTTCTTGCGCTCCCCTCTTCTTCTTATATATTAGTCTTGTAATTTATAATAAAATGAAAATAAATAACAAATAGTTTTAAAATACATGTACAGCCTTGTGCAAACACCAAGATAAAAATATATACAATGCCAATAGATTTATTAATAGATTTCAATCTTTAAAAAATAATAATAAAAAAGGCAAATAAAGAGATTATCAAATTCCTTATTGATATCAAATTATAATGAATAATATTGGATATATATATTACATATTATTTATACTTAATCAGTTTCTAGTATATTGCTTAACAATAATAATCAAATTTGCTCGTTGTGGTCTATAGGGGATTCTATGAAAGACGCTATGCTTCTCAGTCCGATATTACAGAACAGAGTGCACTGCTGAATGACTAAAGTGATTCATTGATATAATGCATCGGAGTGTAGATGGTAGAATTGCGCATGCGCATAGTTCTACAGATCGAGAACGTGCACGCTTAGTTACGCTAACAGCGGTTAGGAGCGCATAACTCATTTACAGAGACAAAGCCGGAAGAATGCGAGGGGGAGGAGGAAGCTGCGAAAAAAGGGTCTGAATAAAGATAAGATTTATTTGAAAGCAATGGTATTATGAAAAAACAAAGTTAGCGACTAGGATGTTGGTCACATTATATGTTAAAAAATGCATTGAACTAAGAAAAACTTTACTTTCACTTTAAGGTATCAATGACTGACTCAGAGAAGCCACGCCTTGATAGGATCAAGCGTTCACTCTCCATGCAGTCATTCTCAGAGAAATTAGATTTGGATGATTGAAAGGACCTTGTATTAGAAGGTCCTGCCTCAGAGGCAGAGTCCATGGTGGAAAGGATGACATGTCCACTAGGTCTGCATACCAGGTCCTGCGTGGCCACGCAGGCGCTATCAGAATCACCGATGCTCTCTCCTGCTTGATTTTGGCAATCAGTCGAGGGAGTAGAGGAAACGGTGGAAACACATAAGCCAGGTTGAAAACAAAATTTATGCTTACCTGATAAATTCATTTCTCCTGTAGTGTGGTCAGTCCACGGGTCATCATTACTTCTGGGATATTATCTCCTCCCCTACAGGAAGTGCAAGAGGATTCACCCAGCAGAGCTGCTATATAGCTCCTCCCCTCTACGTCACCTCCAGTCATTCGACCAAAGGACCAACGAGAAAGGAGAAGCCCAAGGGTGTAGTGGTGACTGGAGTATAATCCAAAAAATTTTTTAGCCTGCCATAAAAAACAGGGCGGGCCGTGGACTGACCACACTACAGGAGAAATGAATTTATCAGGTAAGCATAAATTTTGTTTTCTCCTGTTAAGTGTGGTCAGTCCACGGGTCATCATTACTTCTGGGATACCAATACCAAAGCAAAAGTACACGGATGACGGGAGGGACAGGCAGGCTCTTATACGGAGGGAACCACTGCCTGAAGAACCTTTCTCCCAAAAACAGCCTCCGAAGAAGCAAAAGTGTCAAATTTGTAAAATTTGGAAAAAGTATGAAGAGAAGACCAAGTTGCAGCCTTGCAAATCTGTTCAACAGAAGCCTCATTCTTAAAGGCCCAAGTGGAAGCCACAGCTCTAGTAGAATGAGCTGTAATTCTTTCAGGAGGCTGCTGTCCAGCAGTCTCATAGGCTAATCGTATTATGCTACGAAGCCAAAAAGAGAGAGAGGTAGCCGAAGCTTTTTGACCTCTCCTCTGGCCAGAATAAACGACAAACAGGGAAGATGTTTGACGAAACTCCTTAGTTGCCTGTAGATAAAATTTCAGGGCACGGACTACATCTAGATTGTGTAGCAGACGTTCCTTCTTCGAGGAAGGATTGGGACACAAGGATGGAACAACAATCTCTTGATTGATATTCCTGTTAGTGACCACCTTAGGTAGGAACCCAGGTTTAGTACGCAGAACTACCTTGTCTGAATGAAAAATCAGATAAGGAGAATCACAATGTAAGGCAGATAACTAAGAGACTCTTCGAGCCGAGGAAATAGCCATTAAAAACAGAACTTTCCAAGATAACAACTTGATATCAATGGAATGAAGGGGTTCAAACGGAACACCCTGTAAAACATTAAGAACTAAGTTCAAACTCCATGGCGGAGCAACAGTTTTAAACACAGGCTTGATCCTAGCTAAAGCCTGACAAAAAGCTTGAACGTCCGGAACTTCTGACAGACGTTTGTGTAAAAGAATGGACAGAGCTGAAATCTGTCCCTTTAAAGAACTAGCGGATAACCCCTTTTCTAAACCTTCTTGTAGAAAAGACAATATCCTTGGAATCCTAACCTTACTCCATGAGTAACTCTTGGATTCGCACCAATATAAGTATTTACGCCATATTTTATGGTAAATCCTTCTGGTAACAGGCTTCCTAACCTGTATTAAGGTATCAATAACTGGCTCAGAAAACCCACGTTTTGATAAAATCAAGCATTCAATTTCCAAGCAGTCAGCTTCAGAGAAGTTAGATTTTGATGTTTGAATGGACCCTGGATCAGAAGGTCCTGTTTCAGAGGTAGAGACCAAGGAGGACAGGATGACATGTCCACTAGATCTGCATACCAAGTCCTGCGTGGCCATGCAGGTGCTATTAGAATCACTGATGCTCTCTCCTGTTTGATTCTGGCAATCAATTGAGGAAGCATCGGGAAGGGTGGAAACACATAAGCCATCCCGAAGGTCCAAGGTGCTGTCAAAGCATCTATCAGAACCGCTCCCGGATCCCTGGATCTGGACACGTAGCGAGGAAGTTTGGCGTTCCGACGAGACGCCATGAGATCTATCTCTGGTTTGCCCCAACGTCGAAGTATCTGGGCAAAGACCTCCGGATGAAGTTCCCACTCCCCCGGATGAAAAGTCTGACGACTTAAGAAATCCGCCTCCCAGTTCTCCACTCCCGGAATGTGGATTGCAGACAGGTGGCAAGAGTGAGACTCTGCCCAGCGAATTATCTTTGATACTTCCATCATTGCTAGGGAGCTTCTTGTCCCTCCCTGATGGTTGATGTAAGCTACAGTCGTGATGTTGTCCGACTGAAACCTGATGAACCCCTGAGTTGTTAACTGGGGCCAAGCCAGAAGGGCATTGAGAACTGCTCTCAATTCCAGAATGTTTATTGGAAGGAGACTCTCCTCCTGATTCCATAGTCCCTGAGCCTTCAGAGAATTCCAGACAGCGCCCCAACCTAGTAGGCTGGCGTCTGTTGTTACAATTGTCCAGTCTGGCCTGCTGAATGGCATCCCCCTGGACAGGTGTGGCCGATAAAGCCACCATAGAAGAGAATTTCTGGTCTCTTGATTCAGATTCAGAGTGGGGGACAAATCTGAGTAATCCCCATTCCACTGACTTAGCATGCACAATTGCAGCGGTCTGAGATGTAGGCGTGCAAAAGGTACTACGTCCATTGCCGCTACCATTAAGCCGATCACCTCCATGCATTGAGCTACCGACGGGTGTTGAATGGAATGAAGGACACGGCATGCGTTTTGAAGCTTTGTTAACCTGTCTTCTGTCAGGTAAATCTTCATTTCTACAGAATCTATCAGAGTCCCCAAGAAGGGAACTCTTGTGAGTGGAAAGAGAGAACTCTTCTTTTCGTTCACCTTCCATCCATGCGACCTTAGAAATGCCAGTACTAACTCTGTATGAGACTTGGCAGTTTGAAAGCTTGAAGCTTGCATCAGAATGTCGTCTAGGTATGGAGCTACCGAAATTCCTCGCGGTCTTAGTACCGCCAGAAGAGTACCCAGAACCTTTGTGAAGATTCTTGGAGCCGTAGCCAGTCCGAATGGAAGAGCTACAAACTGGTAATGCCTGTCTAGAAAGGCAAACCTTAGATACCGGTAATGATTTCTGTGAATCGGTATGTGAAGGTAAGCATCCTTTAAATCCACTGTGGTCATGTACTGACCCTCTTGGATCATGGGCAGAATTGTTCGAATCGTTTCCATCTTGAACGATGGAACTCTTAGGAATTTGTTTAGGATCTTTAAATCCAAGATTGGCCTGAGAGTTCCCTCTTTTTTGGGAACTACAAACAGATTTGAGTAAAACCCTTGTCCTTGTTCCGACCGCGGAACTGGATGGATCACTCCCATTAATAAAAGATCTTGTACGCAGCGTAGGAACGCTTCTTTCTTTATTTGGTTTGTTGATAACCTTGACAGATGAAATCTCCCTCTTGGGGGAGAGGATTTGAAGTCCAGAAGGTATCCCTGAGATATGATCTCTAACGCCCAGGGATCCTGAACATCTCTTGTCCAAGCCTGGGCGAAGAGAGAAAGTCTGCCCCCTACTAGATCCGGTCCCGGATCGGGGGCCCTCGATTCATGCTGTCTTAGGGGCAGCAGCAGGTTTCCTGGCCTGCTTGCCCTTGTTCCAGGACTGGTTAGGTTTCCAGCCTTGTCTGTAGCGAGCAACAGCTCCTTCCTGTTTTGGTGCAGAGGAGGTTGATGCTGTTCCTGCTTTGAAATTACGAAAGGAACGAAAATTAGACTGTCTAGCCCTAGGTTTGGCTTTGTCCTGAGGCAGGGCATGGCCTTTACCTCCTGTAATGTCAGCGATAATCTCCTTCAACCCGGGCCCGAACAAGGTTTGCCCTTTGAAAGGTATATTAAGCAATTTAGATTTAGAAGTAACATCAGCTGACCAGGATTTTAGCCACAGTGCTCTGCGTGCCTGAATGGCAAATCCGGAATTCTTAGCCGTAAGTTTAGTTAAATGTACTACGGCATCTGAAATAAATGAGTTAGCTAACTTAAGGGCTTTAAGTTTGTCTGTAATCTCATCTAGTGTAGATGATTGAAGTGTCTCTTCCAGAGACTCAAACCAAAATGCTGCTGCAGCCGTGACAGGCGCAATACATGCAAGAGGTTGCAATATAAAACCTTGTTGAACAAACATTTTCTTAAGGTAACCCTCTAATTTTTTATCCATTGGATCTGAAAAGGCACAGCTATCCTCCACCGGGATAGTGGTACGCTTAGCTAAAGTAGAAACTGCTCCCTCCACCTTAGGGACCGTTTGCCATAAGTCCCGTGTGGTGGCGTCTATTGGAAACATTTTTCTAAATATCGGAGGGGGTGAGAATGGTACACCGGGCCTATCCCACTCCTTAGTAACAATTTCAGTAAGTCTCTTAGGTATAGGAAAAACATCAGTACTCGCCGGTACCGCAAAATATTTATCCAACCTACACATTTTCTCTGGTATTGCAACTGTGTTACAATCATTCAGAGCCGCTAACACCTCCCCTAGTAATACACGGAGGTTTTCCAGCCTAAATTTAAAATTTGAAATATCTGAATCCAATCTATTTGGATCAGAACCGTCACCCACAGAATGAAGTTCTCCGTCCTCATGTTCTGCCGCCTGTGACGCAGTGTCTGACATGGCCCTAATATTATCAGCGCACTCTGTTCTCACCCCAGAGTGATCACGCTTGCCTCTAAGTTCTGGTAATTTCGCCAAAACTTCAGTCATAACAGTAGCCATATCCTGTAATATGATTTGAAATGGCCGCTCAGATGTACTCGGCGCTACAATATCACGCACCTCCCGAGCGGGAGATGTAGGTACTGACACGTGAGGCGAGTTAGTCGGCATAACTCTCCCCTCGTTGTCTGGTGAAATATGTTCAATTTGTACAGATTGACTTTTATTTAAAGTAGCATCAATACAGTTAGTACATAAACTTCTATTGGGCTCCACTTTGGCATTAGCACATATAGTACATGTATCTTCCTCTGAATCAGACATGTTTAACACACTAGCAATTAACTAGCAACTTGGAAATGCTTTTTTAAGTAATTTATAATAATCTGAAAACGAACTGTGCCTATAAGAAGCACAGAAAAAATTATGACAGTTGAAAATAATTAAGTTATAGCATCAATCTTTGTCAGAAATATACAATTTTAGCAAAGGATTGTTCCCATTAGCAAAGGATAACTAACCCAGGCAGCAGAAAAAATACACAAATAAACATTTTTTATCACAGTCAACTACAATCTTCACAGCTCTGCTGTGATGATTACCTCCCTTAAAAAAGGCTTTGGAGATCCCTGAGTTCTGTAGAGATGAACCGGATCATGCAGGAAGAAAATGAACCTCTGACTGAGTTTTTTGATGCGTAGTAAAAGCGCCAAAAATGGCCCCTCCCCCTCACACATAACAGTGAGAGAGATCAGTGAGCTGCTTTAATTTAACCAAAAACTATTGCCAAGTGGAAAAAATAGTGCCCAAAACATTTTTTCACCCAGTACCTCAGAGAAATAAACGTTTTTACATGCCAGCAAAAAAACGTTTAACCTCAATAAATTAATTGTTATTTAAAACCTATTGCAAGTCCCTGCAAATTAGGTTAAGTCTATGCATACAGTATAATTCCAGTGAAGTACCATTCCCCAGAATACTGAAGTGTAAAATATACATACATGACAGCCTGATACCAGCTACATCTACTGCATTTAAGGCTGAGTTAACATTATAACGGTATGGCAGGATTTTCTCATCAATTCCATGTCAGAAAATAACAAACTGCTACATACCTCTTTGCAGATTAATCTGCCCGCTGTCCCTTGATCTGAAGTTTACCTCTCCTCAGATGGCCGAGAAACAGCATGTGACAAAACCAATCTCGCCACTGTACATTGGAGGGCCTGTTATGGAACATTCTTTGGGCTGGAGGTACATGGGCTTAAGGATACCCAGAGACTGCATGGAAATATGGAATTTTATATGCTGGACACCCCATGTACTTTCATACCTCTGTCTTATGTCTATGTCACCCTGTATCCATAAATACAGGATGGGTACAGGGTGTGAGTGCCCCTTGTGGGAGCAATTGTGACTCTATAAGCAAAGTGGGCATAAAAGACTTTATAGCTAATAAGAACTGTTCCTATATTCTCTAATAAGATGTATTCTATGTATGTTTAAGATCTGATTGTGTCTCAG